>NW_017214509.1:0-14636 GCF_001704415.2 Capra hircus
CTGAACCCAGGAAGCAGGCACCCAGTCATGTCTGACACATTCCTGCATCCTGCTTCTTCATGAGCAATACCGCTATAAGCTAGGAATGTCTTTCCAAGGCTCAGAGAAGGACAGGGGAGATGCATGGTGCTGCCTCTGGAATTTTTGGTCCTCTGAGCAGACCTGGAGGTCTCCCCTTGAAGGAGCTAACCAGTTTCTTCCAAACACAGGCTTGCAAACACACACTGGGTGGCTGCCTCTTCTTCCCTGAAGGACGATCACTTTCCCCGCATCCTGTGAACTCTGCATCCCAGCCTGCTGGAAAAGCGCTTCTTGGAGGTCATTTTTTCAGGGACAATTTTTCCTGGAGCCCGGGCCGTAGGGAGGGCCCCATGCTCGCTGGGAAAGGCAGAGTCACATCCACAGTCTGTTCTACCCCTTTTGCCCGTGGGATAGCTCTAGTGAGTGAGCCTAGGTCTGTCAGGAAAATTCTTGGCTCCTATGGGGACACACCCTGTGTGTTAACCTGCATATCGGACCTAGGGGCCACAGGGCGCCTGTTCCTCTCGGGGGGGACCCTGAAGTGGTGCGGCCCAGCAACAGCCTGAAGATCCATCCGATTGCTCTTTTCTTCCTTCTGATAGAGCTAGCTTTGCTTCTCGCTTTGGCATTTCGGAAGCCAGGGCGAGCCCCAACGCTGTTGTCCTGGGGTCTATTGGAGGTACCGGGGTCTATTGGACCCCAGCATGGCACCCGACCCCCTCAGACACACTCCCGCAGCCTCCTTCCCCATGGGCAGGACTGTTCTGACCTAGGAATGTGTTCCCAAGGCTCAGAAAATGCAGGAGACACACGGCCCTGACTCTGGAACTGAGGCCGTTGGAGCAGGCCTGGGAGGTCTGACGTCTGAGACGCCAAACACTTGCTGCAAGATACAGGTGTGAAAACACACTCTCTGGGGCTGCCTTTCCTTCCTCCAAGGAAGAGAGCTTTTCCAGTCTCCTCCGTGCTGAGTCATACAAGGCTGGAAAGGTCTGGCTTAGAGGGCATTTCTCAGCGGCAATGGCCCCTGAGGCCCTGCACCAGGGAGGGATCCTACCCTCCCAGGGGAAGTCAAAGCAACCTCCAAACAGCTGTTCTATCATGTTTCCTCTGCAGGAGGGAGCTAGTGAGCCCAGGTCTGTCTGGAACGTTCTTGGATCCTGTGGGGAAATCATCCTGGGAGCCCACCTGGATACCAGTCGTAGGGGCTAAAATTCGCATTTTCCTTCCTTGGAACCCTAACGCAGTACAGCCTAGCAACTGCTTGAAAATCCATCCTGTTGCTGTTTTCTTCCCTCTGACAGAGCGAGCTTTGCTCCCCATTTTGGGATTTCAGAAGCAAGGTGGTGGCCTGCAACTCCTTGCCTGGGGTCCATTGGAGGTGCAAGGTGCCCTCGACCAGGTGACCCCAGCATGACACCTGGCCCCCTCAGACACACTCCCGCAGCCTGCCTCCCCATGGGCAGGACTGCTCTCACCTAGGAATGTGTTTGCAAGGCCAGGAAACTGCAGGGAGACACAAGGCCCTGATTCTGGCATTGAGTCTGTTGGAACAGGCCTGCAGGTCTTCTGTCTAACAAGCCAAACACTTGCTGCAAGATACAGGCCTGAAAACACACTCTTGGGCTGCCTTTCCTTCCTCCAAGGAAGAGAGTTTTCTCAGCCTCCTGTGGGCTGAGAGTCACACAGGGCTGAAAAGCACTTGCTGGGAGATTACTTTTTCATTGGCCATGGCCCCTGAGGCCCTGTGCTCAGGGAGGGCTCCCTCCCTCCCAGGGAAAGTCAAAGGAAGCTCCAAACGGCTGTTCAATCATGTTTCTGAGAGAGTCATTGCCAAGGCAGGTTTCTAAGAAGTTCAAGGGTCCCCAAGGAGAGAGGGGTCTAGAATTCTCAAGGAGGAAGAAAGGACAAACTCTTTTCCCCTCTACATTCCTTAGGATTATATAACAATCATGCATCCTTCTTGAGGACGGTCTCTGGAAAAAACCTTCTGGCTAATCCTGTTATCTTAAAATGTAAATTATGGGAGTAGGTCTGGTGAGTCTTTACAACCTCCAGACATTCTTTTGTTCGTTGTCATAACTTATTGGAGAGTATATAACTCCATTACTAACACTAGCAAGGGGGTACGCTTTCTGTCCCTTGTGATGTCTCTGTCAGAAGCTTTCTCTATCTCCTTTATCCTTTAATAAAACTCTATTGCACAAAAGCTCTGAGCAATCAAGCCTCGTCTTGGGCCCTGGATTGAATTCTTCTCCTCCATAAGCCAAGAATCCCAGCATCTTTTCGTGGTTCAGCAACAATATTTCATTTCCTCTGCAGGAGAGAGCTAGTGAGCTTAGGTCTGTCTGGAACATTCTTGGATCCTGTGGGGAAAATATCCTGTGCACACATCTGGATACTGGGCCTAGAGGCCAAAATTCGCATTTCTTTCCCGGGGAGCCCTAACGTGGTGTGACTTAGCAACTGCTTGAAAATCCATCCCATTGCTGTTTTCCTCCTTCTGACAGAGCTAGCTTTGTTCCCTGCTTTGGGATATCTCAACCGAAGGGCCGGTCCATAGCTACTCGCCTGGGGCCCATTGGATGTGCAAGGTGCCCTCGACTAGGTGACCCTAGCATGGCACTCAGCCCGCTCAGACACACTCCCGAGGCTTCTTTCTCATGGGAAGCACTGCTCCAACCGAGGAATGTGTCTGCAATGCTTGGAAAGTGCAGTGAGACACACAGCCCTGACTCTGGAATTGAGGCCCTCAGAGCAAGCCTGCAGCTCTGATGTCTGAGAAGCAAAACACTTGCTGCAAAGAGAGGCCTGAAAACACACTCTCTGTGGATGACTTTCCTTCCTCTAAGGAAGATAGTTTTCCCAGTCACCTGCTTCCTGAATGTCACACAGCTGGAATGCGCTTGCTTGGAGGTCGTGATTCAGTGGCAATGACCCCTGAGGCCCTTTGCCCAGGGAGGGCTCCCACACTCACAGGCAAATCAAAGCAACTTCCAAGTGAGTCAGCTCTTCACATCAAGTGGCCAAAGTATTGGAGTTTCAGGTTCAGTATTAGTCCTTCCAATGTATATTCAGACCTGATTTCCTTTAGGATGGAGTGGTTGCGTCTCCTTGTAGTCTAAGCGACCTACAAGCATCTTCTCCAACACCACAGTTCAAAAGCATCCAATTTTCAGCTGTCACTTTCTTTATAGTACATCTTTCATATCCATCCATGACATATGGAAAAACCATAGCCTTGACTGGATGGATCTTTGTTGGCAAAGCAACGTCTCGGCTTTTTAATATGCTGTCGAGTTTGGTCATCACTTTTCTTCCAAGTCATAAATATGTTTTAAGTTCATGGAGGCAGCCATCACCTGCAGTGATTTCCAAGCCCCCCAAAATAGTCTGCTGCTGTTTCCAATGTTTTCCCATCTATTTGCCATGAAGTGATGAGACTGGATGCAATGATTTTAGTTTTCTGAATGCTGAGCTTTAAGCTAACTTTTTCACTCTCCTCTTTCACTTTCATCAGGAGACTCTTTAGTTCTTCTTCACTTTCTGCCATAAGGGTGGTGTCATCTGCATATCTGAGATTCTTGATATTTCTCCCAGCAATCTGGATTCCAGCGTGTGCTTCCTCCAGCCCAGTGTTTCTCATGATGTACTCTGCAGTATAAGTTAAATAAGCAGGGTGACAATATACAGCCTTGACTTATTCCTTTTCCTATTTAGAACCAGTCTGTTGTTCCATGTCCAGTTCGAACTGTTTCTTCCTGACCTGCATACAGGTTTCTCAAGAGACAGGTCAGGTGGTCTGGTATTCCCATCTCTTTCAGAATTTTTCCCAGTTTATTGTGATCCACACAGTCAAAGGCTTTGGCATAGTCAATAAAGCAGAAATAGATGTGTTTTTTTTCTGGAACTCTCTTGCTTTTTGAATGATCCAGGGGATGTTGGCAGTTTGATCTCTGGTTTCTCTGCATTTTTTAAATCCCTCTTGAACATTTGGAAGTTCACAGTTCATGTGAACTTGGAGAATTTTGAGCATTACTTTACTAGTGTGTGAGATGAGTGCAATTGTGCAGCAGCTTGAATATTCTTTGTCATTGCCTTTCTTTGGGATTGGAATGAAAACTGACCTAATGACTAGACGTTTTCAATTGCATATGCTGAAAGAACTGGCTGTGCAGTTTTGAAGAAAAAAAAATCATTTTAACCCATTTTCTCTGAAGGCATATCATGGCCATCCCTGAATCATAAAGACACCTTTTCTTTATGTAGTCATAGTTTCATGCCTAAATTATAGGCCAACTCGTGCTCAAATTGACTCTGATGTCAGGGGCAGATCAACTAATAAAAAGCTTGGATTGTCCCTCTGGAGGAAAGGGAGATCTTGGTCCCACGAGAAGAATCTGAAGGGTTAAGGGAACTTGCAAGAGTGGGGAAAGCTTAGTCCATCCTACATGTACCAAAATCTTAAATAAGGCTTATTTACTTTACTGAAGTAAAAAAACAGATGATGAAAACAATTATAAATCAATGAAAGGTAAAGAAACTCATAGTCTGTTATCAAAAATTGCATTCTAAGAAAACTTTGTGCTCTTAACCTAGAGAGGAGACTAAATTCCATCTGGTACCAGCTTACCAGAAGACAAACCAAACAAACAAACAAACAAATTATCGGTAAGCTTAAAAAAAGTATATTCCATATATCTTGAAGTAGCAGTATTTCTGCAAAGGCATCAGTGTGAAACCATAGAGGACATGGTTAAAACCTGATTAAATAGAAATTGACAATGTAATCTGGTCACTGGCTGCGACTTGAAATGCTTTAATATGATAACTGGGAATTATAACTGACAGCATTTGACCCAGGACATATCAGATTTTCACGGATGTCACATAATTTCTAGGATATCTATATTAGGAACTGAAGGAATCTTTGAACCTAGGAAAGAAAACAACAGTCTCAAATTCCAAGAATAGCGCTTATTGCTATTCCTTTCTTAGAGGAAGTTATCCCTGAGCTTGGGGCCGTAGGGAGTAGCCCCACACTCACAGGGAAAGGCAAAGACTCCTCCATACATCTCCTCTATCCCCTTTGCTCTGGAGGAGAGCTCTAGTGAGCCTAGGTCTTTCAGGAAAATTCTTGGCTTGGACAGGATCTCACCCTGTTTGTGAACCTGCATACCCAACCAGGGGCCACAGAGCACCTGTTTCAGTAAAGTGGGCCCTGAAAGGGTGCGGCCTAGCAAGAGCTTGAAAATCCATTCAATTGCTGTTTTTGTACTTCTGACACAGCGAGCTTGGCTCCACCCTTTGGCATTGAGGAGAAAAGAGGCATGACACCCTCCCCAAGGGGACATGGCGTCTACTTCGAGAGGAAAGGCTCCTTGTGGAGTTGAGGCCAGGAAGGCACACAGTCGTGTCAAACACACTCCCACTGCTTGCTTCTTCATGGGCACTCCCGCTATCAGCTAGGAATGTCTTTGCAATGATCACAAAGGGAAGGGGAGATACAGGGCCCTGCCTCTGGACCTCCGGTGCTCTGAGCAAATCTCGAGGTCTCCCGTTGTTGGTCAAGGTCAAGGTCAAGACAAGTTCAAGGTCAAGTTCAAGGTCAAGGTCAAGTTCAACTTCAAGGGCAAGGGCAAGGGCAATGCCAAGGGCAAGGCCAAGGCCCAGGCCAAGGCAAAGGCCAAGGCCACCAAAGCGAAGCCCAAACCCCGTAACACCTGACAGAAGGCAGAAGCCACTAGGCCCCTGTGCAGAGGAAGCCACTGAAGGCAGCAAGGCCACAGAGCTCTCCGACTCCCATTCCCACAGGAAGATGTGAGGATAAAGGGCCTCATCTCAGCACAGCACCCGCTCCCACCACGCCCCAACCCCGGCCCCCGCCCCCCGCAGCGCGCCCCCTGAAACAACACTGTCTTCCCAGAAAAGAGAACGAAGAAGCCATGTGTGTGCCAAAGGAGCAAGATGAACGAACGATGCCACGCCCTCCGACTTTGGGCACACCTGACGCCTCGGAACCCCGGGCCTGGCCGATGGGTCCCCGCCGTTCTCGGGCGGGAGGGGGGGTCGACACGTAGGCCGAGAGCCCTTGCCCTGGCCACCCGCAAATCCCCTGAGACGTGATCCGACCCTAGGGACCGAGGGCAAACGTACTGCTTGAGGTGCTGGAGGAGCCGGACGAAGCCATGGTGGGAGAGGAACACGGGCACGCTGCAGACTACTGGCCCATTGGGCGGGGACCCAGCAGCTCAGGACTCTGGAGAGCGGGAGGCGGCTCCGCCCCCATTGACGTCAATAGGGTTTGGGTGGGTAGATGGAGGGGGGCGCCCCTGGCCTCTTTCCAAGCAGAGACCCTGGACGGAGTCCCGTGGAGCGAGTGGGCTTTTCCCGGGCACGGCTGTGCCCCGGACCGCCAAGATCCCTGTTGGCGTAGGCGGGCTTTGGTTTGTGGCCCTCCCTCGAAGCGGTGGGTGGGATCAACCCCGGGTGGATCAATCAGGGGCCCTCAGCAGTGCCAAGGGAGCTCACCGCCCAGGAAACGCCCCTAGGTCGTTTTGAATTGGCCACCAACACCCCTTTCCCCAGGCCTGCCTTGCTCTGGGGTTTCCCGCCTTTTCACGTTCCACAGGTCCCTGGGCCTCGACTGTCCCCCGTTGGCTCCTCCGAGGCATTCCAGGACACCGGACGCTCTCTCCAGCGCCTCCACCTAGATCCCTCGCTGTCCTCGCCTCCGTTTCCCCCCTGCCCCCTCCCCAACTCCTCCGTGGGCTCTTGGCATCCTTTCCCTACAGCAGTCCCAGAGTGCCACCCCCGAGGGCTTTGAGTTGCCTGGAGCCCAAGGCTCCGGCCAGAGACCTGAGGGGCCAGCGTCTGGACCTGCAGCTAAAGCCAATTGGGGCTTTTCTCACGTGGAGCCTGAGGCCCGCACCTCCGCGGGCAACCCCCCAGCACAAGTGCCCTGGAGATACCCGACCAAGGGGACAGTTTACCGCCTACTGTGGGGAAGGAAGTTCCTGTTTTCCCTGCACTGGTTCGACTTTCACGCCGAGGATCGACTCACACCATGGTGGCAGGTGGAATAGCCCTGTGGGAAAGCCTCGTGGGAAAGCCTCGAGTGAAAGCCACAGATCCCTTGATTCCCGCGACGGTAAGCATGACACATCTGCTACACTGTCCCTGAGGTCACGGTCGTATGTCGAGAGCACCTGCCGCAACTCGAGAAAATCCAGGAGGTTCTCTGATCCAGTCGAGATGAGGCCCATTTACTCTGCGGCGTCTCGAGAGTAATCACACCTGAACTCTGGAACTTCCATAGGGTCCTACACACCCTTGCTACAACTCAAGAAGTTCCCCGACATACCTGTCTACACTCCAGAGGAAGCACGATGGTCCGGCCACCTCCAGAGGAGCTCCGTTTCCGCCTCCAAGCTCGAGATGAGGGATCCTTCCCTGCTTCCTCGGGAAAGAATTCCTGACGTTTCCGACGCATCTCAAGAGGAGGCGCGCTGCACAGGAAAGGCAAGAGGAACTCATGGGTCGTGCCACCATTCCAAGAGTCCCCCAGATGTCTCAATCCATTCCAGAGGATCCTGTTTTCCCTGCACTGCTTCAACTTTCACGCCGAGGATCGACTCACACCACGGTGGCACGTGGGAGAACCCTGTGGGAAAGCCTCGTGGGAAAGCCTCGAGGGAAAGCCACAGATCCCTTGATCCACGGCGACGGGAAGCGTGACACTGCTGCTACAGCACGGGAGGAAAGCGCACGTGCATGCCCCCACTCGAGACGAGGACTGACTCCCCTGGGGAGACTCCAGAAGTACCCCAAGATGCATGTCAGCCCTGGAGAGCAATCCTCAGGTTCCGGCCCCGACTCCACACAAGGTCTTAGGCCCTGGCATCGACGGGAGAGGAATAGCGACAGGCCCTCTAGCAACTCGCATGGGGACTGGCCTTTCCTGAGGTCACCAGAGCGGGTCCATGAGGTCCCCAGTCGTAAGTCGAGAGCACCTGCCGCAACTCGGTAAAATCCAGGAGGTTCTCCTCCCCAGGCGAGATGAGGCCCGTTTCCACTAGGCCTCTCGAGACCAATCATACCTAACATCTGGAACTTCCAAAGGGTCCTTCACACCCTTGCTGCAACTCAAGAAGTTCCCCAACATACCCGTCTCCCCTAGAGAGGAAGCACGATCATCCCGCCCACATCCAGAGGAGCCCGGTTTCTGACTGCGAGCTCGAGATGAGGGATCCTTTCCCTGCTTGTTCGGGAATGAATTCCCGGCGTTCCGGTTGCATCTCAAGAGGAGGCGCTCTCCACAGGAAAGGCGAGAGGAACTCCAGGGTAGGGCCTCCATTCAAAGAGATCCCCAGATGTCTCAGTCCATTCCAGAGGAACCTGTTTTCCCTGCCCTGCCTCGACTTTCAAGCAGAGGATCGACTCTAACCATGGTGGCACTTGGGACAGCCCTGTGGGAAAGGCTGGTGGGAAAGACTCGTGGGATAGCCTCAATGGAAACCCACAGATCCCATGATCCAGGCGACGGGAAGCGTGCCACTGCTGCAACAGCTCGGGAGGAAGGGGCCCATGCATGACTCCACTCGAGACGAAGACTGACTCCCCTGGGGAGACTCCAGAAGTACCCCAAGATCCATGTCAGCACTGGAGAGCAATCCTCAGGTTCCGGCCCGAATCCACACAAGGTCTTAGGCCCCGGCATCGAATAAAGAGGAATCCCTAGAGACCACCTAGTAACTCGCATGAGGACTAGCCTTTCCTGAGGCCACCAGAGCATGTCCCTGAGGTTCCCGTCGTAACTCGAGAGCACCTGCCACAACTCAAGAAAATCCAGGAGGTTCTCCGCGCCTGGCGTAAAGAGGCCCATTTCCGTTGAGGCCTCTCGAGGCTAACCACACTAAACTCTGGAACTTCGAAAAGGTTTTCACACCCTTGATGAAACTCAAGAAGATCCCTGACGAACACGTCTCCACTCGAGAGGAAGCTCGAGTGTCCCGCCCACATCCAGAGGAGCCCCGTTTCCGCCTTACAGCTGGAGTGTAGGTATCCATTCCATGCTTCGTCGGGAAAGAATTCCCGGCAGTCCTCTAGCATCTCAAGAGGAGATGCTGTCCACAGAAAAGAGGAGAGGAATTCCTGGGTCTCGTCACCATTCCAGGAGTCCGCCAGATGTCTCAGTCCATTCCACAGGAACCTGTATTTCCTGCACTGCCTCGACTTTCACGCCAGTGGATCGACTCAAACCACGGCGGCCCATGGCACAGCCCTGTGGGAAAGCATCGTGGGAAAGCCTCCTGTGGCATGACCCTGGAGTTCCTCTCTCCTTTCCTGTGGAGAGTGCCTCCTCTTGAATGGGATGGGAACGCCGGGAATGCTTTCCCCACCAATCAGGGAAAGCATCCCTCATCTCGAGCTACTGAGGCCGAAATGGGGCTCCTCCGCATGTGGGCGGGATCCTCGTGCTTCCTCTAGAGTGGAGACGGGTATGTCGGGGAACTTCTTGAGTTGTAGCAAGGCTGTGAAGGACCCTTTGGAAGTTCCAGAGGTTAGGAGTGATTAGGGTCGAGACGCCTCAGCTGAAATGGGTCTCATCTCGCCTGGAGGGGAGAACCTCATGGATTTTCTCGAGTTGCTGCAGGTGCTCTCGACTTAAGACGGGGATCTCAAGGACCCGCTCTGGCGGCCTCAGGAAAGGCCAGACCCCATGCGAGTTGCTTGAGGGCCACTTGGGATTGCACTCCCTTCGATGCCTCGGCCTAAGACCTTGTGTGGAGTCGGTGCCGGAACCTGAGGATTCCTCTCCACTGCTGACAAGTATCTTGGGGTACTTCTGGAGTCTCCCCAGGGGAGTCAGTCCTCATTACGAGTGGGGGCATGCACGTGCGATTTTCTCCCGAGCTTTAGCAGCACTATCACGCTTCCCGTCGCGTGGATCAAGGGATCTGTGGCTTTCCCTCGAGGCTTTCCCAGGAGGCTTTCCCAAGAGGCTTTCCCACAGGGCTGTCCCAGGTGCCACCGTGGTGTAAGTCGATCCTCGGCGTGAAAGTCGAGGCAGTGAAGGGAAGACAGGTTCCTATGGAAAGGACTGAGACATCTGGCGGACTCTTGGAATGGGGGCACGATCCTGGTGTTCCTCTCGCCTTTCCTGTGGAGTGCGCCTCCTATTGACATGCGACGGGAACGACGGGATTTCTTTCCCCACCAAGTAGGGAAAGATCACTCCTCTCGAGCTATGAGGCGGAAATGGGTCTCCTCTGGATGTGGGCTTCCTCTCGAGTGGAGACGGGTATGTCAGGGAATTTCTTGAGTTGCAGCAAGGGTGTGAAGGACCCTTTGGAAGTTTCAGAGTTTAGGTGTACTTAGCCTCGAGACGCCTCAGCGGAAATGGGCCTCATCTTGCCTGGAGGGAAGAACCTCCTGGATTTTCCTGAGTTGTGGCAGGCACGCTCGACTTTTGACGCGAACCTCAGCGACCCGTTCTGGTGGCCTCAGGATAGTCCAGTACCCATGCGTGTGGCTAGGGGTCCCTCAAGATTTCTCTCCCATCGACGACGGGGCCTAAGACCCTGTGTGGAGATCGGGACGGACCCTGAGGAATCCTCTCCAGTGCTGACATTGATCTTGGGGTACTTCTGGAGTCTCCCCAGTGGAGTAAGTCCTCGTCTCGAGTGGCGGCATGCAGGTGTGCCTTCCTTCCCAGCTGCAGCAGCAGTGTCACACTTCCTGTCGCGTGGATCAAGGGATCTGTGGCTTTCCCTTGAGACTTTTCCATGAGGCTTTCCCACGAGGCTTTCCCACAGGGCTGTCCTACATGCCACCATGGTGTGAGTCGATCCTCGGCGTGAAAGTCGAGGAAGTGCAGGGAAATCAGGTTCCTCTGGAATGGACTGAGACATCTGGGGGACTATTGGAATGGTGGCACGACCCTGGAGTTCCTCTCGCCTTTCCTGTGGAGCGCGCCTCCTCTTGAGAAGCGACGGGAATGCCGGGAATTCTTTCCCTACCAAGTAGGGAAAGGATCCCTCCTCTCGAGCTGCGAGGTGGAAAAGGGGCTCCTCTGGATGTGGTCGGGACATTCGTGCTTCCTCTCGGGTGGCGATGGGTATGTCGGGAAACTTCTCGAGTTGCAGCAAGGGTGTGAAGGACCCTTTGGAAGTTCCAGAGGTTAGGGGTGCTTAGACTCGAGATGCCTCAGCGGAAATGGACCTCATCTAGCCTGAATGGTAGAACCTCATGGATTTTCTAGAGTTGAGGAAGGTGCTCTCTACTTAAAATGGGGACCTCAGCGACCCGCTCTGGTGGCCTCAGGAAAGGCCAGTCGCCATTCGAGTTGCTAGGGGGCCTCTCAGGATTCCTCTCCCGTCGATGCCGGAGCCTAAGACCTTGTGTGGAGCCGGGTCCGGAACCTGACGATTCCTCTCCAGTGCTGACATGGATCTTTGGGTACTGCTGGAGACTCCACAATGGAGTCAGTCCTCGTCTCGAGTGTGAGCATGTATGAGCGCTTTTCTCCCGATCTGTAGCAGCAGTGTCACGCATCCCATTGGGTAGATCAAGGGATCTGTGGCTTTCCCTCAAGGCTTTCCCACAGGGCTGTCCCACGTGCCACCGTGGTGTGAGTCGATCCTCGGCATCGAAGTCTATGCACTGCAGGGAAAATACGTTCCTCTGGAATGGACTGAGACAACTGGGGGACTGTTGGAGTGGTGGCACGACCTTGGATTTCCTCTCGCCTTTCCTGTGGAGCGTGCCTCCTTTTGAGATGCGACGGGAATGCCGGGAATTCTTTCGGGACAAAGCAGGGAAAGGATCCTTCATCTCGACCTCCAAGGCAGAAACGGGGCTCCTCTGGATGTGGGCGGGACCCTCGTGCTTCCTGTCGAGTGGAGACGGGCTTGTCGAGGTGCCAGGGTCCATTCCCGGTGGATCAAGGGTGATTCGAAGGTGGGGACGGAGTCGGCGTCTTTGGAAAGATACATATTTAATGACAGATATAGAGAGATTCGAAATGGATAGTGCAGTAGGATGATTAGTGGAGAAAAGGAGGCTGACTAACTTGGATTATGTGGAATAGCATCCACGCTCCAGATGGGATTTCAGCCAGAAAAACAGGATCAAGAACGAAGCGACATGGGGGAATCAGTCTTTCTGGAAACTGATCTGATTTCTTTGTTTTTGGGTTTGCTTATATACCTTTTGTTACACATAGGGATGAATACAAAGTCACGTGGGAGTCAGCAGTCCTGACCTTTGTCAAAATCAGGTGCTTCACATAAATGTATAAAAAAAAAGGTCTTAGGGATATTACATCATCTCCTGGCCATGAGTGAGACCTGTTGACATTTTGTGATCCTTTCTTTCTGATAACCAAAAAAACTTATTTTTTCCAAGGGTGTTTTTTGTTAACCAAGCACCGCCCTCCAAATAACGTTACATTCCTATAGGGTGAGGATGTAGTGAGTTACAATCAAGAAAGGAATTTATTCAACCCAAGGTTAACATGATTAGTCTTAAAGGTTAATACTTATTTCTCCTATATGCTTAAAGGTTAATACTTATTTCTCCTATATGTTAGTTATATTCATTATAAGGGTAGGGAACATGGAGATTTAGCAGCCAACATCAGCCCAACAAATGAAAATCCTTTCACCATTGCTCCCCTTAAGATCTATTTAGTCTTAAGATATGATAAAGTTACATTCTTACATAGCAAAGACACAGTGATTTATAACAAAGTACAGTGATCTATTACAAAAGAGAAAATCCATTAACTCAAAAAGTCTAGTATTGCTAACATCAAAAACTACTATATTTCCTTTTGCTATATTCCAAATACATTGATTAGTATATTCCCAGGTGCCTAAGGATATAGAGGCCTGGCGGCAATCATTGACTCAACAAGAAGAAAAAGCCCTATGTTAATTAAGACTCTCAAAATACTCCAAAACTCTCTGTGCTGTTTATGGTTGAGAGGTAGTAAACAATCATGTGCCTAGTGGCACCAGTATGGATAATCCTGTCACACAAGCTAGTCTGTCAGCAGAGAGGTTTGACCTGAGACATCCTTGTCCCACCCAGAGCAGGGAATTAGCAGCAATTATTGACACAACAAATGAAGAGACCCTTCACCAATATAATTCCTAAACAACTATAATAATAATTTCTAACTCCCCAAAAGAATTTGCCTTTAGTGAGTCTAAAACATCTCGTGCCTCTCAGGTTGACAGGCTGTAAGCAATCACATGTGGCTGGACAAACCTATACAAGTGGGCTACATAATCTTCAGAGGAGTCCATAAGCTGAAACACTCTTGTCATGCCCAAGAATTTTTATTGCCTTGGAGCTGGACGTTTACTCCTTCTCCGAGAGAAACGGTTAATGGGGGAGAGGCCCCCGTAAAGTCAGAGGTGTAGGTGGAGCATAAAACAGACTTTGGTTTTGGGGTCAGATGCTCGGGAACAGGGGGTTGCCTGAGGCTTGATCATGCCTTTGCATATGCCAAGCCTACTTCCTCATGACATTTGCCATGGGCGGAATTCCTCATGCTGGCCCCCGGCATCGGGGAACATCTTGAGTTGCAGCAAGGGTGTGAAGGACCCTTTGGAAGTTCCAGAGGTTAGGTGTGATTAGCCTCAAGACGACTCAGTGGAAATGGGTCTCATCTCGCCTGGAGTGGACAACCTCCTTGATTTTCTCGAGTTGAGGCAGGTGTTCTCGACTTACGACGGAGACCTCAGGGACCCGCTCTGGTGGCTTGAGGAAAGTCCAGTCCCCATGGGAGTTGCTAAGGGGCCTCTCGGGATCCCTCTTCCGTCGATTCCGGGGCGTAAGACCTTTTGTGGAGTCGGGCAGGAACCTGATGATTCCTCTCCAGTGCTGACATGGATCGTGGGATACTTCTGGAGTTTCCCCAGGGTAGAGAGCCCTCGGCTCGAGTGCGGGGCATGCACGTTCGCTTTCCTCCCGAGCTGAAGCTGCTGTGTCACACTTCCCCTCACGTCGATCAAGTGATCTGCGGTTTTCCCTCGAGGCTTTCCCACGGGGCTTTCCCAAGAGGCTTTCCCACAGGGCTGTCCCATGTGACACCGTGGTGTGAGCCAATCCTCGGCGTGAAAGTCGAGGCAGTGCAGGAAAAACAGGTTCCTCTGGAATGAACTGGGACATCTGTAGTAGTCTGGGAATGGTGGCACGACCCTGGAGTACCTCTCGCCTTTCCTGAGGAGAGCGCCTCCTCTTGAGATGCGACGGGAACGTCGGGAATTCTTTCCCGACCAAGCAGGGAAAGGATCCCTCATCTCGAACTACGAGGTGGAAACGGGGCTCCTCTGGATGTGGGCGGGACCCTCGGGCTTCCTCTCGAGTGGAAGAGTGGCCAACCACCCGAGACCCATTATAGGCTAACCGATCGGGAATTACTTAGAGTTGAAAAACACAAAGAACGCGACAAACCCACACCACCCAAACAACAGAAACGCACAACAAAAAAAAACAGCACCCACCCAACCCCCAAACCCAACAACCCCACAAGAACAAAAACCCACCACCCAAAAACAACCCACCACAACCCCCACCCAAAACCAAACCCCCACACACACTAC
>NW_017214510.1:0-14635 GCF_001704415.2 Capra hircus
TGGGAGTCGCCACTGGCGCCTTTCTTGCCTCAGCTCCAATCCTGCCTTGCTTTTGCACTTAGGTCCCAGTCCTCCTTAAGGAGAGCTTAGGGGCTGGTGGGTTGCACACTGCCAAGGGCTCCAGCCGTGAGAATTCTGTCAGAGGGAAGGGAAGGGCAACTGCAGGGCTCCTCCAGCGTTGCTTGGCCGCCCAGATTCAGCGCCAGACGGAGAGCACCAGGGCCTCCCAGGGTCCCTGGCTGGGTTTTCAGCCCCGCACACACGGAGGCTGATTCTTGGGTGCCAGAAAGTGTATGACAGACGTAGGTTCCCTAGCACTCTCCTCCCCAGCAGAGACATGTGCAGGTGTTTTGGGGCCTGATCCTGCGTGTCTGGGTTCCTGCCCACAGCCCAACTCAGGGGAAGCAGCCCCTGAGGCAAGACCTGCTGGAGGAGCCCTGCGCCCCCGCCTGATAGGCGAGTGCACAGCCAGCAGGGAAGCGAGCCTCCTCGGGGAAGAGGAGGCAGCAAGTCCCCGTCAAGCTGAAATCCCTGCTTCCACGAAGCTAAGTGCGACTCCAGTACGGCAGATCTCTAGCTCTGTTCAGAGGCCCGATCTGGCAGAGTTCCTGGCCACCAAGATGCTCTGCCATAGGCGAGCCCTTGCGCAGACTTGCCTTGCTTTTAAGGCTCCCTCCCCAGGAAGGAGCAGGCTGTGTGAGGCTCGAAACGCCACTGGCGCCTTCCTGCTTCAGCTCTAACCCCTGCCTTGCCTTTGCACTTAGGTCCCAAGCGTCCTTGAGGAGGGCTTAGGGGCTGGTGGGTTGCACACTGCCAAGGCTCCAGCAGTGAAAAGCTCTGTCAGAGGGAAGCGAAGGGCAACAGCAGGGCTCCTTCAGCGGTTCCTTGGCCGCCCCAGACAAAGCTCTCGCACGGAGAGCCACCAGGTTCCAAGGGCCCCTGGCTGGGTTTTGGCATCCCCACACTCCCAGAGGCTGACTCCGTGGGTGCCTAGAAAGTGTGTGAGAGACGTAGGTTCCCTAGCACTCTCCTCCCCAGCAGAGACATGTGCAGGTGGTTGGGGGCCTTATCCTGCGTGTCTGGGTTCCCGCCCACAGCCCTCAACTTCAGGGAAGCAGCCCCTGAGGCCAAGACCTGCTGGAGGAGCCCTGCGCGGCCCGCCTGATAGGCGAGAGCACAGCCAGCAGTGTAGCGAGCCTCCTCGGGAGAAGAGGAGGCAGCCGAGCCCAGTCAAGAGGAAAGCCCTGCTTGCACGGAGCTAAGTGGGCCTCCAGTACGGCAGAGCTCTAGCTCTGCTCAGAGCCCCGATCTGGCAGAGTTTCTGGCGCGAGGCTGCTCGGCCGGGGGCTCGCCTTGCCCAGACTTGCCTTGCTTTTAGGCTCCCTCCCCAGGAAGGAGCTGTCTGAGCGAGCCTGGGAGACGCCACTGGTGCCTTCCTTGCCTCAGCTCCAGTCCTGCCTGCCTTTGCACATAGGTGCCAGGCGTGGTTGGGGAGGGCTTAGGGGGTGGTGGGTTGCACACTGCCAAGGGCTTCAGCAGTGAGAGCTCTGTCAGAGGGAAGGGAAGGGCAACTGCAGGGCTCCTCCAGCGGTTTCTAGGCCGCCTAGAATCAGCGCCGCACCGAGAGCACCAGGCTCCCAGGGCCCCTGGCTGGGGTTTTCAGCCCCGCACACACGGAGGCTGATTCCTTGGGTGCCCAGAAAGTGTATGACAGACGTAGGTTCCCTAGCACTCTCCTCCCCAGCAGAGACATGTGCAGGTGGTTGGGGCCTGATCCTGCGTGTCTGGGTTCCTGCCCACAGCCCCAACTCAGGGGAAGCAGCCCCTGAGGCAAGACCTGCTGGAGGAGCCCTGCGCCCCCGCCTGATAGGCGAGTGCACAGCCAGCAGGGAAGCGAGCCTCCTCGGGGGAAGAGGAGGCAGCCCAGCCCCGTCAAGTTGAAAGCCCTGCTTGCACGGAGCTAAGTGCGCCTCCAGTACGGCAGAGCTCTAGCTCTGCTCAGAGCCCCGATCTGGCAGAGTTCCTGGCGCGAGGCTGCTCTGCCGGGGGCTAGCCTTGCCCAGACTTGCCTTGCTTTTAGGCTGCCTCTCCAGGAAGGAGCAGGCAGCAGGAGCCTGGGAGTCGCCACTGGCGCCTTTCTTGCCTCAGCTCCAATCCTGCCTTGCCTTTGCACTTAGGTCCCAGTCCTCCTTAAGGAGAGCTTAGGGGCTGGTGGGTTGCACACTGCCAAGGGCTCCAGCCGTGAGAATTCTGTCAGAGGGAAGGGAAGGGCAACTTCAGGGCTCCTCCAGCGGTTGCTTGGCCGCCCAGATTCAGCGCCACACGGAGAGCACCAGGCTCCCAGGGCCCCTGGCTGGGGTTTTCAGCCCCGCACACACGGAGGCTGATTCCTTGGGTGCCCAGAAAGTGTATGACAGACGTAGGTTCCCTAGCACTCTCCTCCCCAGCAGAGACATGTGCAGGTGTTTGGGGCCTGATCCTGCGTGTCTGGGTTCCTGCCCACAGCCCCAACTCAGGGGAAGCAGCCCCTGAGGCAAGACCTGCTGGAGGAGCCCTGCGCCCCCGCCTGATAGGCGAGTGCACAGCCAGCAGGGAAGCGAGCCTCCTCGGGGGAAGAGGAGGCAGCAAGTCCCCGTCAAGCTGAAATCCCTGCTTACACGAAGCTAAGTGCGACTCCAGTACGGCAGATCTCTAGCTCTGTTCAGAGGCCCGATCTGGCAGAGGTTCCTGGCACCAAGATGCTCTGCCATAGGCGAGCCTTGCGCAGACTTGCCTTGCTTTAAGGCTCCCTCCCCCAGGAAGGAGCAGGCTGTGTGAGGCTCGGAAACGCCACTGGCGCCTTCCTGGCTTCAGCTCTACCCCTGCCTTGCCTTTGCACTTAGGTCCCAAGCGTCCTTGAGGAGGGCTTAGGGGCTGGTGGGTTGCACACTGCCAAGGGCTCCAGCAGTGAAAGCTCTGTCAGAGGGAAGCGAAGGGCAACAGCAGGGCTCCTTCAGCGGTTCCTTGGCCGCCCAGACAAAGCTCCGCACGGAGAGCACCAGGTTCCAAGGGCCCCTGGCTGGGTTTTGCATCCCACACTCCAGAGGCTGACTCCGTGGGTGCCTAGAAAGTGTGTGAGAGACGTAGGTTCCCTAGCCACTCTCCTCCCCAGCAGAGACATGTGCAGGTGGTTGGGGCCTTATCCTGCGTGTCTGGGTTCCCGCCCACAGCCTCAACTCAGGGGAAGCAGCCCCTGAGGCAAGACCTGCTGGAGGAGCCCTGCGCGCCCGCCTGATAGGCGAGAGCACAGCCAGCAGTGTAGCGAGCCTCCTCGGGAGAAGAGGAGGCAGCCGAGCCCAGTCAAGAGGAAAGCCCTGCTTGCACGGAGCTAAGTGGGCCTCCAGTACGGCAGAGCTCTAGCTCTGCTCAGAGCCCCGATCTGGCAGAGTTTCTGGCGCGAGGCCTGCTCGGCCGGGGCTCGCCTTGCCCAGACTTGCCTTGCTTTTAGGCTCCCTCCCCAGGAAGGAGCTGTCTGAGCGAGCCTGGGAGACGCCACTGGTGGCCTTCCTTGCCTCAGCTCCAATCCTGCCTTGCCTTTGCACATAGGTGCCAGGCGTGTTGGGGAGGGCTTAGGGGGTGGTGGGTTGCACACTGCCAAGGGCTTCAGCAGTGAGAGCTCTGTCAGAGGGAAGGGAAGGGCAACTGCAGGGCTCCTCCAGCGGTTTCTAGGCCGCCTAGAATCAGCGCCGCACCGAGAGCACCAGGCTCCCAGGGCCCCTGGCTGGGGTTTTCAGCCCCGCACACACGGAGGCTGATTCCTTGGGTGCCCAGAAAGTGTATGACAGACGTAGGTTCCCTAGCACTCTCCTCCCCAGCAGAGACATGTGCAGGTGGTTTGGGGCCTGATCCTGCGTGTCTGGGTTCCTGCCCACAGCCCCAACTCAGGGGAAGCAGCCCCTGAGGCAAGACCTGCTGGAGGAGCCCTGCGCCCCCGCCTGATAGGCGAGTGCACAGCCAGCAGGGAAGCGAGCCTCCTCGGGGAAAGAGGAGGCAGCCCAGCCCCGTCAAGTTGAAAGCCCTGCTTGCACGGAGCTAAGTGCGCCTCCAGTACGGCAGAGCTCTAGCTCTGCTCAGAGCCCCGATCTGGCAGAGTTCCTGGCGCGAGGCTGCTCTGCCGGGGGGCTAGCCTTGCCCAGACTTGCCTTGCTTTTAGGCTGCCTCTCCAGGAAGGAGCAGGCAGCAGGAGCCTGGGAGTCGCCACTGGCGCCTTTCTTGCCTCAGCTCCAATCCTGCCTTGCCTTTGCACTTAGGTCCCAGTCCTCCTTAAGGAGAGCTTAGGGGCTGGTGGGTTGCACACTGCCAAGGGCTCCAGCAGTGAGAATTCTGTCAGAGGGAAGGGAAGGGCAACTGCAGGGCTCCTCCAGCGGTTGCTTGGCCGCCCAGATTCAGCGCCACACGGAGAGCACCAGGCTCCCAGGTCCCCTGGCTGGGGTTTTCAGCCCCGCACACACGGAGGCTGATTCCTTGGGTGCCCAGAAAGTGTATGACAGACGTAGGTTCCCTAGCACTCTCCTCCCCAGCAGAGACATGTGCAGGTGTTTGGGGCCTGATCCTGCGTGTCTGGGTTCCTGCCCACAGCCCCAACTCAGGGGAAGCAGCCCCTGAGGCAAGACCTGCTGGAGGAGCCCTGCGCCCCCGCCTGATAGGCGAGTGCACAGCCAGCAGGGAAGCGAGCCTCCTCGGGGAAGAGGAGGCAGCAAGTCCCGTCAAGCTGAAATCCCTGCTTACACGAAGCTAAGTGCGACTCCAGTACGGCAGATCTCTAGCTCTGTTCAGAGGCCCGATCTGGCAGAGTTCCTGGCACCAAGATGCTCTGCCATAGGCGAGCCTTGCGCAGACTTGCCTTGCTTTAAGGCTCCCTCCCCAGGAAGGAGCAGGCTGTGTGAGGCTCGGAAACGCCACTGGCGCCTTCCTGGCTTCAGCTCTACCCCTGCCTTGCCTTTGCACTTAGGTCCCAAGCGTCCTTGAGGAGGGCTTAGGGGCTGGTGGGTTGCACACTGCCAAGGGCTCCAGCAGTGAAAGCTCTGTCAGAGGGAAGCGAAGGGCAACAGCAGGGCTCCTTCAGCGGTTCCTTGGCCGCCCAGACAAAGCTCCGCACGGAGAGCACCAGGTTCCAAGGGCCCCTGGCTGGGTTTTGCATCCCCACACTCCCAGAGGCTGACTCCGTGGGTGCCTAGAAAGTGTGTGAGAGACGTAGGTTCCCTAGCACTCTCCTCCCCAGCAGAGACATGTGCAGGTGGTTGGGGCCTTATCCTGCGTGTCTGGGTTCCCGCCCACAGCCTCAACTCAGGGGAAGCAGCCCCTGAGGCAAGACCTGCTGGAGGAGCCCTGCGCGCCCCCTGATAGGCGAGAGCACAGCCAGCAGTGTAGCGAGCCTCCTCGGGAGAAGAGGAGGCAGCCGAGCCCAGTCAAGAGGAAAGCCCTGCTTGCACGGAGCTAAGTGGGCCTCCAGTACGGCAGAGCTCTAGCTCTGCTCAGAGCCCCGATCTGGCAGAGTTTCTGGCGCGAGGCTGCTCGGCCGGGGGCTCGCCTTGCCCAGACTTGCCTTGCTTTTAGGCTCCCTCCCAGGAAGGAGCTGTCTGAGCGAGCCTGGAGACGCCACTGGTGCCTTCCTTGCCTCAGCTCCAATCCTGCCTTGCCTTTGCACATAGGTGCCAGGCGTCGTTGGGGAGGGCTTAGGGGGTGGTGGGTTGCACACTGCCAAGGGCTTCAGCAGTGAGAGCTCTGTCAGAGGGAAGGGAAGGGCAACTGCAGGGCTCCTCCAGCGGTTTCTAGGCCGCCTAGAATCAGCGCCGCACCGAGAGCACCAGGCTCCCAGGGCCCCTGGCTGGGGTTTTCAGCCCGCACACACGGAGGCTGATTCCTTGGGTGCCCAGAAAGTGTATGACAGACGTAGGTTCCCTAGCACTCTCCTCCCCAGCAGAGACATGTGCAGGTGGTTGGGGCCTGATCCTGCGTGTCTGGGTTCCTGCCCACAGCCCCAACTCAGGGGAAGCAGCCCCTGAGGCAAGACCTGCTGGAGGAGCCCTGCGCCCCCGCCTGATAGGCGAGTGCACAGCCAGCAGGGAAGCGAGCCTCCTCGGGGAAGAGGAGCAGCCAGCCCCGTCAAGTTGAAAGCCCTGCTTGCACGGAGCTAAGTGCGCCTCCAGTACGGCAGAGCTCTAGCTCTGCTCAGAGCCCCGATCTGGCAGAGTTCCTGGCGCGAGGCTGCTCTGCCGGGGGCTAGCCTTGCCCAGACTTGCCTTGCTTTTAGGCTGCCTCTCCAGGAAGGAGCAGGCAGCAGGAGCCTGGGAGTCGCCACTGGCGCCTTTCTTGCCTCAGCTCCAATCCTGCCTTGCCTTTGCACTTAGGTCCCAGTCCTCCTTAAGGAGAGCTTAGGGCTGGTGGGTTGCACACTGCCAAGGGCTCCAGCAGTGAGAATTCTGTCAGAGGGAAGGGAAGGGCAACTGCAGGGCTCCTCCAGCGGTTGCTTGGCCGCCCAGATTCAGCGCCACACGGAGAGCACCAGGCTCCCAGGTCCCCTGGCTGGGGTTTTCAGCCCCGCACACACGGAGGCTGATTCCTTGGGTGCCCAGAAAGTGTATGACAGACGTAGGTTCCCTAGCACTCTCCTCCCCAGCAGAGACATGTGCAGGTGTTTGGGGCCTGATCCTGCGTGTCTGGGTTCCTGCCCACAGCCCCAACTCAGGGGAAGCAGCCCCTGAGGCAAGACCTGCTGGAGGAGCCCTGCGCCCCCCCTGATAGGCGAGTGCACAGCCAGCAGGGAAGCGAGCCTCCTCGGGGGAAGAGGAGGCAGCAAGTCCCCGTCAAGCTGAAATCCCTGCTTCCACGAAGCTAAGTGCGACTCCAGTACGGCAGATCTCTAGCTCTGTTCAGAGGCCCGATCTGGCAGAGTTCCTGGCACCAAGATGCTCTGCCATAGGCGAGCCTTGCGCAGACTTGCCTTGCTTTAAGGCTCCCTCCCAGGAAGGAGCAGGCTGTGTGAGGCTCGGAAACGCCACTGGCGCCTTCCTGGCTTCAGCTCTACCCCTGCCTTGCCTTTGCACTTAGGTCCCAAGCGTCCTTGAGGAGGGCTTAGGGGCTGGTGGGTTGCACACTGCCAAGGGCTCCAGCAGTGAAAGCTCTGTCAGAGGGAAGCGAAGGGCAACAGCAGGGCTCCTTCAGCGGTTCCTTGGCCGCCCAGACAAAGCTCCGCACGGAGAGCACCAGGTTCCAAGGGCCCCTGGCTGGGTTTTGCATCCCCACACTCCCAGAGGCTGACTCCGTGGGTGCCTAGAAAGTGTGTGAGAGACGTAGGTTCCCTAGCACTCTCCTCCCAGCAGAGACATGTGCAGGTGGTTGGGGCCTTATCCTGCGTGTCTGGGTTCCCGCCCACAGCCTCAACTCAGGGGAAGCAGCCCCTGAGGCAAGACCTGCTGGAGGAGCCCTGCGCGCCCGCCTGATAGGCGAGAGCACAGCCAGCAGTGTAGCGAGCCTCCTCGGGAGAAGAGGAGGCAGCCGAGCCCAGTCAAGAGGAAAGCCCTGCTTGCACGGAGCTAAGTGGGCCTCCAGTACGGCAGAGCTCTAGCTCTGCTCAGAGCCCCGATCTGGCAGAGTTTCTGGCGCGAGGCTGCTCGGCCGGGGGCTCGCCTTGCCCAGACTTGCCTTGCTTTTAGGCTCCCCCCCCAGGAAGGAGCTGTCTGAGCGAGCCTGGGACGCCACTGGTGCCTTCCTTGCCTCAGCTCCAATCCTGCCTTGCCTTTGCACATAGGTGCCAGGCGTGGTTGGGGAGGGCTTAGGGGGTGGTGGGTTGCACACTGCCAAGGGCTTCAGCAGTGAGAGCTCTGTCAGAGGGAAGGGAAGGGCAACTGCAGGGCTCCTCCAGCGGTTTCTAGGCCGCCTAGAATCAGCGCCGCACCGAGAGCACCAGGCTCCCAGGGCCCCTGGCTGGGGTTTTCAGCCCCGCACACACGGAGGCTGATTCCTTGGGTGCCCAGAAAGTGTATGACAGACGTAGGTTCCCTAGCACTCTCCTCCCCAGCAGAGACATGTGCAGGTGTTTGGGGCCTGATCCTGCGTGTCTGGGTTCCTGCCCACAGCCCCAACTCAGGGGAAGCAGCCCCTGAGGCAAGACCTGCTGGAGGAGCCCTGCGCCCCCCGCCTGATAGGCGAGTGCACAGCCAGCAGGGAAGCGAGCCTCCTCGGGGAAGAGGAGGCAGCCCAGCCCCGTCAAGTTGAAAGCCCTGCTTGCACGGAGCTAAGTGCGCCTCCAGTACGGCAGAGCTCTAGCTCTGCTCAGAGCCCCGATCTGGCAGAGTTCCTGGCGCGAGGCTGCTCTGCCGGGGGCTAGCCTTGCCCAGACTTGCCTTGCTTTTAGGCTGCCTCTCCAGGAAGGAGCAGGCAGCAGGAGCCTGGGAGTCGCCACTGGCGCCTTTCTTGCCTCAGCTCCAATCCTGCCTTGCCTTTGCACTTAGGTCCCAGTCCTCCTTAAGGAGAGCTTAGGGGCTGGTGGGTTGCACACTGCCAAGGGCTCCAGCAGTGAGAATTCTGTCAGAGGGAAGGGAAGGGCAACTGCAGGGCTCCTCCAGCGGTTGCTTGGCCGCCCAGATTCAGCGCCACACGGAGAGCACCAGGCTCCCAGGGCCCCTGGCTGGGGTTTTCAGCCCCCACACACGGAGGCTGATTCCTTGGGTGCCCAGAAAGTGTATGACAGACGTAGGTTCCCTAGCACTCTCCTCCCCAGCAGAGACATGTGCAGGTGTTTGGGGCCTGATCCTGCGTGTCTGGGTTCCTGCCACAGCCCCAACTCAGGGGAAGCAGCCCCTGAGGCAAGACCTGCTGGAGGAGCCCTGCGCCCCGCCTGATAGGCGAGTGCACAGCCAGCAGGGAAGCGAGCCTCCTCGGGGGAAGAGGAGGCAGCAAGTCCCCGTCAAGCTGAAATCCCTGCTTACACGAAGCTAAGTGCGACTCCAGTACGGCAGATCTCTAGCTCTGTTCAGAGGCCCGATCTGGCAGAGTTCCTGGCACCAAGATGCTCTGCCATAGGCGAGCCTTGCGCAGACTTGCCTTGCTTTAAGGCTCCCTCCCCAGGAAGGAGCAGGCTGTGTGAGGCTCGGAAACGCCACTGGCGCCTTCCTGGCTTCAGCTCTACCCCTGCCTTGCCTTTGCACTTAGGTCCCAAGCGTCCTTGAGGAGGGCTTAGGGGCTGGTGGGTTGCACACTGCCAAGGGCTCCAGCAGTGAAAGCTCTGTCAGAGGGAAGCGAAGGGCAACAGCAGGGCTCCTTCAGCGGTTCCTTGGCCGCCCAGACAAAGCTCCGCACGGAGAGCACCAGGTTCCAAGGGCCCCTGGCTGGGTTTTGCATCCCCACACTCCCAGAGGCTGACTCCGTGGGTGCCTAGAAAGTGTGTGAGAGACGTAGGTTCCCTAGCACTCTCCTCCCCAGCAGAGACATGTGCAGGTGGTTGGGGCCTTATCCTGCGTGTCTGGGTTCCCGCCCACAGCCTCAACTCAGGGGAAGCAGCCCCTGAGGCAAGACCTGCTGGAGGAGCCCTGCGCGCCCGCCTGATAGGCGAGAGCACAGCCAGCAGTGTAGCGAGCCTCCTCGGGAGAAGAGGAGGCAGCCGAGCCCAGTCAAGAGGAAAGCCCTGCTTGCACGGAGCTAAGTGGCCTCCAGTACGGCAGAGCTCTAGCTCTGCTCAGAGCCCCGATCTGGCAGAGTTCTGGCGCGAGGCTGCTCGGCCGGGGCTCGCCTTGCCCAGACTTGCCTTGCTTTTAGGCTCCCCCAGGAAGAGCTGTCTGAGCGAGCCTGGGAGACGCCACTGGGCCTTCCTTGCCTCAGCTCCAATCCTGCCTTGCCTTTGCACATAGGTGCCAGCGTCGTTGGGGAGGGCTTAGGGGGTGGTGGTTGCACACTGCAAGGGCTTCAGCAGTGAGAGCTCTGTCAGAGGGAAGGGAAGGGCAACTGCAGGGCTCCTCCAGCGGTTTCTAGGCCGCCTAGAATCAGCGCCGCACCGAGAGCACCAGGCTCCAGGGCCCCTGGCTGGGGTTTTCAGCCCCGCACACACGGAGGCTGATTCTTGGGTGCCCAGAAAGTGTATGACAGACGTAGGTTCCCTAGCACTCTCCTCCCCAGCAGAGACATGTGCAGGTGTTTGGGGCCTGATCCTGCGTGTCTGGGTTCCTGCCCACAGCCCCAACTCAGGGGAAGCAGCCCCTGAGGCAAGACCTGCTGGAGGAGCCCTGCGCCCCCGCCTGATAGGCGAGTGCACAGCCAGCAGGGAAGCGAGCCTCCTCGGGGGAAGAGGAGGCAGCCCAGCCCCGTCAAGTTGAAAAGCCCTGCTTGCACGGAGCTAAGTGCGCTCCAGTACGGCAGAGCTCTAGCTCTGCTCAGAGCCCCGATCTGGCAGAGTTCCTGGCGCGAGGCTGCTCTGCGGGGGCTAGCCTTGCCAGACTTGCCTTGCTTTTAGGCTCCCTCCCCAGGAAGGAGCAGGCTGTGGAGGGGAACGCCACTGGCGCCTTCCTGCTTCAGCTCCCCCTGCCTTGCCTTTGCACTTAGGTCCAGCGTCCTTGAGGAGGGCTTAGGGGCTGGTGGGTTGCACACTGCCAAGGGCTCCAGCAGTGAAATCTGTCAGAGGGAAGGGAAGGGCAACTGCAGGGCTCCTCCAGCGGTTGCTTGGCCGCCCAGACAAGCGCCCGCACGGAGAGCACCAGGTTCCAAGGCCCCTGGCTGGGTTTTCAGCCCCAGAGGCTGATCCTGGTGCCAGAAAGTGTATGAGAGACGTAGGTTCCCTAGCACTCTCCTCCCCAGCAGAGACATGTGTTTGGGAAGGGATCGCTGAGTTCCACACTTCCAAGGGCCCAGCACTGAGAGCTCTGTCTGCAGAGCTCCTTCAGCTGTTGCTTGCTGTCCAGACTCAGCCACATTGAGAGCACCATGCACCCAGGGCCCCTGGGTGGTGTCTGCAGCCAGCAGGCTGGCGAGTGGTCTCCCATCCCTGAGGTTCCCTAATGCTCTTCTCCAGCTGTGTGCAGGTACAACCCCAGCTCAGGGAAGTAACCCCTGAGCCAAGACCTGCAGGAGGCGAGGTATGGCAAGCCGAGTGCACAGCAAGGGAAGGGAGCCTCCTCGGGGAAGAGGAGCAGCCAGTCGCCTGCTGCTGTTGCTGGGGTGGAGCCGAGTGCGCCTCCAGTATGGCAGAGCTCCAGCTCCGCTGAGAGCCCTGATCTGGCAGAGTTCCTTGCGCGAGGCTGCTCTGCCTGGGGCGAGCCTTGCCCAGACTTGCCTGGCTTCTAGACTTCCTGCCCAGGAAGGAGCAGTCTGCACGAGGTTGGGAGACGCCACTGGCACCTTCCTGGCCTCAGCTCTGCTCCTGCCTTGCCTTTGCACCTAGGCCCAGGCGTTCTTGTGGTGGCTTAGGGGCCGGTGGCTTCCACACTGCCAAGGGCTCCAACAGTGAGAGCTCTGTTCGAGGGAAATGAAGGGTATATTTGGAATGCAATCGTTTATCAGATGTGAGACCCCACACCTTCACCCTGAACCCTCACCCCCGAGCCCTTACCTCGCCCTCACCCACACCCTCACCCTGAACCTTACCCTTCACCTTGAAGCCTTACCCTCACCTCACCCCTAACCCTAACCCTCACGCCTCACCCTCACCCTAACAAGTTGGGGGCTGTTCTGCACACTGTAACCTTAACCCTTCCTCACCCGACACCCTATCCACATCCTAACCCTAACCCACTTCATAGTCACGCCCTCAACCCTATACTTACCCTTGAAGTACGTACCTGCATCATCTTCGTTTTGGACACTTCCATGCATAACAAAAGACAAGGTTGGAATGTTTCAAACATCGATCAAGACCATTATCCACATAAAAGGGATATAAATACTCTGATCACATCATTTAAATCTCTTGCATCACCAAAATACCTCTCCACCACGTATCCAATCGCCATTGATGGATCACATCTATCTCATACATTTTATAACTTAGCAATCAGATACGCACCCGTAATCTGGGTAATTATATACACAGGATATATTGATACCATAAATATTTCAACAAATTCCACTTTCTACGATGAGTTCAATCTTCACAAAAGTAGGATGAACGGCACCTGTTTCCACTAGGATCCATAGCATTGCACAAAGTGACAGTGAGCGTGAAAATCTTAATGATGACCACCGGAAAGAAGGTCAGCACGGCTGATATCACAGATTTTTCAGTGTTCCGATACGACTTCTACCCAAATCCATAAAGAAAGACATATGCATAGGAAACTACAAATTGAAAGCAAGTCTATTGAGATAAATATTGGACATCAATTGTATGAATCTTTAAGGCATAACTGCAGACATTCTTCAGACATTCTTCAAATTCATAGAATGACAACAAAGTATGGCTACGTACAATCCATTCGGTTTTATAAACCACTCATGAATAACCTCACAAGCCATTGAAAACCAGATGACACTTTCAAATAGCTTTGATCTACAAACAAGGCTGTAAGACAGAAAGTTAAAATCGAAATACATGAACTAAATCCTCAATAGATATGAAAACATCCCTTGGTAGTGAAGTCGATTCACATTAGTTATTAGGGCTTTCATGCACAGATCCACGGGGCATATACAGAACCATTCCTCCAACAAAACTGAAGAATGACTTTAAAATCGCAAACAAAAACATGAGTATATGTGTTCACACACTTCATGGAGCAAGGGTTTCTTCGATCTGAAAACTGGCGTCGATGAAGGACTGTGTGAAGAAGACTTCAAAGTCTATTTGGCAAACACAGCCTACGTTGGCTATATTTAGTCCTCAGATGAATGGAATGTCATGAGTACTGGGCGTTTCAAAGAAGCAGCCTGTGAAGCTCTGGACGCTTATTGGGATGCGTGGTATACCACATTCACACGTTTCAGTAGCATTGGTGCAAAACGATACACTTCTCAGGGGAAGCTTCTACATGGACTCTTGGGATCAGAGCTCTAACTCATACACACATACTTTTCCTTTGAAAATGATCCTGCATGATAAGCAAACAAAACACTGGATGAACACCTAGACGGTGAGCTCTGTACTAAATGATTTGAAAGCCAGTAGATGGAATGAGCTGATGAGGAAGACTACAAACGAGTCATCTTCTTCAACTTGGTCAAACTGCTCATAGTCATACAAGTGAATGAAAAGTGGAGCCTGTTGTCATTCAATCTGTTGAAAAGAAAGAGAATAATACAACAAATTAGCAATCTTATTTTCTTCATAAACATTATATTATTTCTGCACAGCTTTCTTACTGGCATGAATAGAATATCTGCAATAATCACTTGTCACAGTGAAATGGATTCACATTCGATATCGATTCACATCTAGAATTGATGCCATAGCTGTTTGATACTATTGCTTGAGTGAATGCAACTTATGTGACTTCACAAACTACAAACACGACTAACATAATAGGTATTAAAAAAACCTTGAGTGACATGAGCGTGAAGACTTAGTAGAGTTGCTCTCAAGAATCATGATACTATTCTTCACTCCAGCCATAGGACTGGAATCTGTACATTAACACCCCTGCAAAAGAAACGGGAAGGATAGAATAATAATAAAGGAACTTCATAACTATATTCCTACTGTCAACATTCAACACTATGTTTTCTTTTCAACTGACTTTCATATTTGGGTCTACTGTAACCTCTTCTGTGTTCATTTTATGCTAAACTTATTGCCAACAGTAAAATTACCATATGAGCTCTAATGAATTTTTTTACTTGCAAAGCTAGTGATAGAACCAAAGGCCAATATCTACATCAAACAGGAGGAATGGAATGGAAACTGTAAACAATTTTATGGAATAGCATTTCCGTGCTCCTATTCAGTCAAACGGACATTCAAAGGATGTGATTTTTCTGAAAGTTTTATTTCGGAAACTTGGAAGTGGATGACTGCAAACAATAAAACGAATAATATATTGATACATAATACGAATAATATACAGTGGGTCATTCTTTTTTCTATTCTGCCACAGCTAACTGACTGGAAGTCAGTTGTCGTAACTACTACTAACAGAAGACCCTCACCGATGAGTGAAGATATATAGGAAAATCCATAATAGATCTAAAAACCGTCAAAGATAAAATGGTCATGAAAAAATACAGTGACAGTTTAGTTGGTATAAGAAACAGGATGATTATGAAAGCAAAGCCAACAATCATGGATAGGCCATGGAAGCCCGTGGCTGTCACGAGTGTTGACTTGTATCCTTCATCTGAGGTTGTTAAAAGTGCGTGGTAAAATCCAGAGGTTTGCAGCAGTGGTAACCTCCTGAGCAGACTGAAATCCAAAGGGTTTCCAGAATATCCTGACGATTTCCATCTACTAGGCTGTGGTGAGCTCAAGCAATACATACTCCAGAGGACAGAAGACAGACGTCTACTGCACTTAGGGAGAAAGGGAATGTTGCTGCTCAGCCTAGTACAAGTGTAGAAGCAACACCTCGGTGATTCGATCTTTAAAGACTCCATACATATGAGAAAGACTGGTATGAATAATCCTTCAGAAGCGCCTTCTCAGACCTCCTCCCATCATAAGCACAAAGCATAATGAAAA
>NW_017214511.1:0-14634 GCF_001704415.2 Capra hircus
GGAAGCTCGACACTGCTGCTACAGCTCGGAGGAAAGCGCACGTGCATGCCCCCACTCGAGACGAGGACTGACTCGCCCTGGGGAGACTCCAGAAGTACCCCAAGATCCATGTCAAGCACTGGAGAGGAATCCTCAGGTTCCGGCACTGACTCCACACAAGGTCTTAGGCCCCGGCATCGAAGGGAGAGGAATCCCGAGAGGCCCCCGAGCAACTCGCATGGGGACTGGCCTTTCCTGAGGCCACCAGAGCGGGTCCCTGAGGTCTCCGTCGTAAGTCGAGAGCACCTGCCGCAACTCGAGAAAATCCAGGAGTTCTCCCCTCCAGGCGAGGTGAGGCCCATTTCCGCTGAGGCGTCTCGAGGCTAATCACACCTAACCTCTGGAACTTCCAAACGGTCTTTCACACCCTTGCTGCAACTCAAGAAGTTCCCCGACATACCGTCTCCACTCGAGAGGAAGCACGAGAGTCCCGCCCACATCCAGAGGAGCCCCGTTTCCTGCCTTCCTAGCTCGAGAGGAGGGATCCTTTCCCTGCGTGGTCGGGAAAGAATTCCCGGCGTTCCGTCGCATCTCAAGAGGAGGCGCTCTCCACAGGAAAGGCGAGAGGAACTCCAGGGTCGTGCCACCATTCCCAGAGTCCCCCAGATGTCTCAGTCCATTCCAGGGAAAACCTGTTTTCCCTGCACTGCCTCGACTTCAAGCCGAGGATCGACTCACACCACGTGGCACGTGGACAGCCCTGTGGGAAAGCCTCGTGGGAAAGCCTCGTGGGAAAGCCTCGAGGGAAAGCCACAGATCACTTGATCCACGCGAAGGGAAGCGTGACACTGCTGCTACAGCTCGGGAGGAAAGCGCACGTGCATGCCCCCACTCGAGACGAGGAATGACTCCCCTGGGGAGACTCCAGAAGTACCCCAATATCCATGTCAGCACTGGAGAGGAATCCTCAGGTTCCGCACCGACTCCACACAAGGTCTTAGGCCCCGGCATCGACGGGAGAGGAATCCCGAGAGGCCCCCGAGCAACTCGCATGGGGACTGGCCTTTCCTGAGGCCACCAGAGCGGGTCCCTGAGGTCCCGTCGTAAGTCGAGAGCACCTGCCGCAACTCGAGAAAATCCAGGAGGTTTCTCCCTCCAGCGAGATGAGGCCCATTTCCGCTGAGGCGTCTCGAGGCTAATCACACCTAACCTCTGGAACTTCCAAAGGGTCTTTCACACCCTTGCTGCAACTCAAGAAGTTCCCCGACATACCCGTCTCCACTCGAGAGGAAGCACGAGTAGTCCCGCCCACATCCAGAGGAGCCCCGTTTCCGCCTCCTAGCTCGAGAGGAGGGATCCTTTCCCTGCGTGGTCGGGAAAGAATTCCCGGCGTTCCCGTCGCATCTCAAGAGGAGGCGCTCTCCACAGGAAAGGCGAGAGGAACTCCAGGGTCGTGCCACCATTCCCAGAGTCCCCCAGATGTCTCAGTCCATTCCAGGGAAAACTGTTTTCCGTGCACTGCCTCGACTTTCAAGCCGAGGATCGACTCACACCACGGTGGCACGAGGGACAGCCCTGTGGGAAAGCATCGTGGAAAAGCCTCCTGGGAAAGCCTCGAGGCAAAACCACAGATCCCTTGATCCACGCGAAGGGAAGCGTGACACTGCTGCTTCAGCTCGGGAGGAAAGCGCACGTGCATGCCACCACTTAGAGGAGGACTGACTCCCCTGGGTAGACTTCAGAAGTACCCCAAGATCCATGTCAGCAATGGAGAGTAATTCTCAGGTTTTGCCACAGACTCCACATAAGATCTTAGGCCCCGGCTTCGACGGGAGAGGAAACCCGAGAGGCCCCCGAGCAACTCGCATGGGGACTGGCCTTTCGTGAGGCCACCAGAGCGGGTCCCTGAGGTCTCCGTCGTAAGTCGAGAGCACCTGCCGCAACTCGAGATAATCCACGAGGTTCTCCCCTCCAGGCGAGGTGAGCCCCATTTCGCTGAGGTGTCTCGAGGCTAATCACACCTAACCTCTGGAACTTCCAAATGGTCCTTCACACCCTTGCTGCAACTCAAGAAGTTCCCCGACATACCCGTCTCCACTCGAGAGGAAGCACGTGAGTCCCGCCCACATCCAGAGGAGCCCCGTTTCAGCCCCCTAGCTCTAGAGGAGGGATCCTTTCCCTGCGTGGTCGGGAAAGAATTCCCGGCGTTCTCGTCGCATCTCAAGAGGAGGCGCTCTCCACAGGAAAGGCGAGAGGAACTCCAGGGTCGTGCCACCATTCCCAGAGTCCCCCAGATGTCTCAGTACATTCCAGGGAAACCTATTTTCCCTGCACTACCTCGACTCTCAAGCCGAGGATCGACTCACAACACCGTGGCACGTGGGACAGCCCTGTGGGAAAGCCTCGTGGGAAACCCTCATGGGAAAGCCTCGAGGGAAAGCCACAGATCACTGAATTCACTCGACGGGAAGCCTGACACTGCTGGTAAAGATCGGGAGGAAAGGGCACGTGCAAGCCCCCACTCGAGACGAGGAATGACTCCCCTGGGGAAACTCCAGAAGTACCCCAATTTCCATGTCAGCACTGGAGAGGAATCCTCAGGTTCCGGCACGGACTCCACACAAGGTCTTAGGCCCCGGCATCGACGGGAGAGGAATCCCGAAAGGCCCCCATGCAACTCGCTTGGGGACTGTCCTTTCCTAAGGCCACCAGAGCAGGTCCCTGAGGTCCCCGTCGTAAGTCGACAGCACCTGCCGCAACTCGAGAAAATCCAGGAGATTCTCCCCGCCAGCCGAGATGAGGCCCATTTCCGCTGAGGCGTCTCGATGTTAATCACACCTAACATCTGGAACTTCCAAAGGGTCCTTCACACCCTTGCTGCACCTCAAGAAGTTCCCCGACATACCCGTCTCCACTCGAGAGGAAGTACGAGTGTCCCGCCCTCATCCAGAGGAGCCCCATTTACGCCTACTAGCTCGAGAGAAGGGACCCTTTCCTTGTGTGTTCGGTAAAAAATTCTCGGTGTTCCCGTCGCAACTCAAGAGGAGGCACTCTCCACAGGAAAGGCGAGAGGAACTCCAGGGTCGTGCCACCATTCCCAGAGACCCCCAGATGTCTCAGTCCATTCCAGGGAAACCTGTTTTCCCTGCACTGCTTCGACTTTCATGCCGAGGAACGACTCACACCACGGTGGCACGTGGTACAAACCTGTGGGAAGCCTCGTGGGAAAGCCTCGAGGGATAGCCACAGATCCCTTGATCCACGGGAAGGGAAGCGTGAATCTGCTGCTTCAGCTCGGGAGGAAAGCGCACATGCATGCCCCCACTCGAGACGACGAAAGACTCCCCTGTGGAGACTCCAGAAGTAGCCCAAGATTCATGTCAGCACGGGAGAAGAATCCTCAGGTTCCGGCACCGACTCCACACAAGGTCTTAGGCCCCGGCATCGACGGGAGAGGAATCCCGAGAGGCCCCCGAGCAACTCGCATGCGGACTGGCCTTTCCTGAGGCCACCAGAGCGGGTCCCTGAGGTCCCCGTCGTAAGTCGAGTGCACCTGCCGCAACTCGAGAAAATCCAGGAGGTTTTCCCCTCCAGGCGAGATGAGGCCCATTTCCGCAGAGGCGTCTCGAGGCTAATCACACCTATCCTCTGGAACTTCCAAAGGGTCATTCACACCCTTGCTGCAACTCAAGAAGTTCCCCGACATACCAGTCTCCACTTGAGAGGAAGCAGGAGAGTCCCGCTCACATCCAGAGGAGCCCCGTTTCCGCCTCCTAGCTCGAGAGGAGGGATCCTTTCCTTGCGTGGTCGAGAAAGATTTCCCGGCGTTCCCGACCCATCTCAAGAGGTGGCGCTCTCCAGAGGAAAGGCGAGAGGAACTCCATGGTCGTGCCACCAATCCCAGAGTCCCCCAGATGTCTCAGTCCATTCCAGGGAGACCTGTTTTCCCTGCACTGCCTCGACTTTCAAGCCGAGGATCGACTAACACCACGGTGGAACGTGGGACAGCCCTGTGGGAAATCCTCGTGGGAAAGCCTTGTTGGAAAGCATCGTGGGAAAGCCTCGAGGGAAAGCCACTGATACCTTGATCCATGCGACTGGAGCATGACACTCCTGCTACAGCTAGGGAGGAAAGCGCAGGTGCATGCCCCCACTCGAGACGAGGACTGACTCCCCTGGGGAGACTCCAGAAGTACCCCAAAATCCATGTCAGAACTGCACAGGAAACCTCAGATTCCAGAACCGACTCCACACAAGGTCTTAGGCCCCGGCATCGACGGGAGAGGAATCCCGAGAGGCCCCGAGCAACTCGCATGGGGACTGGCCTTTTCTGAGGCCCCCAGAGCGGGTCCTTGAGGTCCCCGTCGGAAGTCGAGAGCAACTGCCCTATCTCGAGAAATTCCAGGAGGTTCTCCCCTCCAGGCGAGATGAGGCCCATTTCCGCTGAGGCAACTAGGGGTAAACACACTTAAACTCTGGAACTTCCAAAGGGTCCTTCACACCCTTGCTGCAAATCAAGAAGTTCCCCGACATACCCGTCTCCACTCTAGAGGAATCGGAGAGTCGCGTCCATATCCAGAGTGGCCCCGTTTCCGCCTGCTAGCTCGAGAGGAGGGATCCTTTCCCTGCGTGGTCGAGAAAGAATTCCTAGCGTTCCCGTCGCATCTCAAGAGGAGGCGCTCTCCACAGGAAAGGCGAGAAGAACTCCAGGATCAGGCCCCATTCCCAGAGTCCCCCAGATGTCTCAGTCCATTCCAGGGAAACCTGTTTTCCCTGCACTGCCTTGCCTTTCAAGCCGAGGATCGACTCACACCACGGTGGCACGTGGGACAGCCCTGTGGGAAAGCCTCCTGGGAAAGCCTCGTGGGAAAGCCTCCTGGGAAAGCCTCGAGGGAAAGCCACAGATCCCTTGATCCACGCGAATGGAACCGCGACACTGCTGTTACAGCTCGGGAGGAAAGCGCACGTGCATGCCCCCACTCGAGACGAGGACTGACTCCCCTGGGGAGACTCCAGAAGTACCCCAAGATCCATGTCAGCACTGGAGAGGAATCCTCAGGTTCCGGCACTGGCTCCACACAAGGTCTTAGGCCCCAGCATCGACGGGAGATGAATCCCGAGAGGCCCCGATCAACTCGCATGGGCACTGGCCTTTCCTGAGGCCACCAGAGCGGGTCCCTGAGGTCCCCGTCGTAAGTTGAGAGCACCTACCGCAACTCGAGAAAATCCAGGAGTTTCTCCCCTCCAGGCGAGATGAGGCCCATTTCCGCTGAGGCGTCTCCAGGCTAATCACATCTAACATCTGGAACTTCCAAAGGGTCCTTCACACCCTTGCTGCAACTCAAGAAGTTCCCCGACATACCCGTCTCCACTCGAGAGGAAGCACGAGAGTCCCGCCCACATCCAGAGGAGCCCCGATTCCACCTTTTAGCTCGAGAGGTTTGATCCTTTCCCTGCGTGGTCGGGAAAGAATTCGCAGCATTCCCGTCGAATCTCAAGAGGAGGAGCTCTCCAGAGGAAAGGCGAGAGGAACTCCAGGGTCGTGCCACCATTCCCAGAGTCCCCCAGATGTCTCAGTCCATTCCAGGGAAACCTGTATTCCCTGCACTGCCTCGACTTTCAAGTCGAGGATCGACTCACACCACAGTGGCACGTGGTACAGCCCTGTGGGAAAGCCTCGTGGGAAAGCCTCGAGGGAAAGCCACAGATCCCTTGATCCATGTGAAGGGAAGCGGGACACTGCTGCTACAGCTCCGGAGGAAAGCGCACGTGCATGGCCCCACTCGAGACGAGTACTGACACCCCTGGGGTGACTCCAGAAGTACCCCAAGATCCATGTCAGAAGTGGAGAGGAATCCTCAGGTTCCGGCACCGACTCCAACCAAGGTCTTAGGCCCCTGCTTCGACGGGAGAGGAATCCCGAGAGGCCCCAGAGCAACTCGCATGGGGACTGGCCTTTCCTGAGGCCACCAGAGCAGGTCCCTGAGGTCCCCATCGTAAGTCGAGAGCACCTGCCGCAACTCCAGAAAATCCAGGAGGTTCTCCCCTCCAGGTGAGATGAGGCCCATTTCCGCTGAAGCAACTAGGGGGTAATCACACTTAAACTCTGGAACTTCCAAAGGGTCCTTCGCACCCTTGCTGCAACTCAAGAAGTTCCCCGACATACCCGTCTCCACTCTAGAGGAATCGGAGAGTCCCGTCCATATCCAGAGTGGCCCCGTTTCCGCCTGCTAGCTCGAGAGGAGGGATCCTTTCCCTGCGTGCTCTGGAAAGAATTCCCGGCGTTCCCGTCCCATCTCAAGAGGAGGCGCTCTCCACAGGAAAGGGAGAGGAACTCCAGGGTCCTGCCACCATTCCCAGAGTCCCCCAGATGTCTCCGTCCATTCCAGGGAAACCTGTTTTCCCTGCACTGCGTCGACTTTCAAGCCGAGGATCGACTCACACCACGGTGGCACGTGGGACCGCCCTGTGGGAAAGCCTCGTGGGAAAGCCTCGTGGGAAAGCCTCGAGGGAAAGCCACAGATCCCTTGATCCACGCGAATGGAAGTGCGACACTGCTGCTACAGCTCGAGAGGAAAACGCACGTGCATGCCCCCACTCGAGTCGAGGACTGACTCCAATGGGGAGACTCCAGAAGTACCCCAAGATCCACGTAAGCACTGGAGAGGAATCCTCAGGTACCGGCACCCACTCCGCACAATATCTTAGGCCCCAGCTTCGACGGGAGAGGAATCCTGAGAGGTCCCCTGGCAACTCCCATAGGGACTGGCCTTTCCTGAGACCACCAGAGCGGGTCCCTGAGGTCCCCGTCGTAAGTCGAGAGCACCTGCTGCAACTCGAGAACATTCAGGACGTTCTCCCGTCCAGGCGAGATGCGGCCCATTTCCGCTGAGGTGTCTCGAGGCTAATCACACCTAACCTCTGGAATTTCCAAAGGGTCCTTCACACCCTTGCTGCAACTCAAGAAGTTCCCCGACATACCCGTCTCCACTCGAGAGGAAGCACGAAGCCCCACCCACATCGACAGTAGCCCCGTTTCCGCCTCCTACCTCGAGAGGAGGGATCCTTTCCCTGCGTGCTCGGGAAAGAATTCCCGGCGTTTCCGTGGCATCTCAAGAGGAGGCGCTCTCCACAGGAAAGGTGAGACGAACTCCAGGGTCGTGCCACCATTCCCAGAGTTCCCCAGATGTCTGCGTCCATTCCAGGGAAACCTCTTTTCCCTGCACTGCCTCGACTTTCAAGCCGAGGATCGACTCACACCACGGTGACACGAGGGACAGCCCTGTGGGAAAGCCTCGTGGGAAAGCCTCGTGGGAAAGCCTCGTGGGAAAGCCTCGATGGAAAGCACCTGATCCCTAAATCCACGTGAAGGGAAGCGTGACACTGCTGCTACAGCTCTGGAGGAAAGCGCACGTGCATGCCCCCACTCGAGACGAGGACTGATTCCCCTGGGGAGACTCCAGAAGTACGCCAATATCCATGTCTGCACTGGAGAGGAATCCTCAGGTTCCGGCACCGACTCCACACAAGGTCTTAGGTCCTGGCATCGATGGGAGAGGAATCCCGACAGGCGCCCGAGCAACTCGCATGAGGACTGGCCTTTCCTGAGGCCACCAGAGCGGGTCCCTGTGGTCCCCGTCGTAAGTCGAGAGCACCTGCCGCAACTCGAGAACATCCAGGAGGTTCTTCCCTGCAGGCGAGATGAGGCCAATTTCTGCTGAGGCGTCTCGAGGCTAATCACACCTAAACTCTGGAACTTACAAAGGGTCCTTCACACCCTTGCTGCAACTCAAGAAGTTCCCCGACATACCCGTCTCCACTCGAGAGGAAGCACAAGAGTCCCGGCCACATACAGAGGAGCCCCGTTTCCATCTCCTAGCTCGATAGGAGGGATCCTTTTCCTGCGTGCTCCGGAAAGAATTCCAGGCGTTCCCGTCGCATCTCAAGAGCAGGCGCTCTCCACAGGAAAGGCGAGAGGAACTCCAGGGTCGTGCCACCATTCCCAGAGTCCCCCAGATGTCTCAGTCCATTCCAGGGAAACTAGTTTTTCCTGCACTGCCTCGACTTTCAAGCCGAGGATCGACTCACACCACGGTGGCACGTGGGACAGCCCTGTGGGAAAGCCTCGTGGGAAAGCCTGCTGCGAAAACCTCGAGTTAAAGCCACAGATTTCTTCATCCACGCGAAGGGAAGCATGACACTGCTGCTACAGCTCGGGAGGAAAGTGCACGTGAATGACCTAAGTCGAGACGAGGACTGAATCCCCGGTGGAGGCTCCAGAAGTACCCCAAGATCCATGTCAGCACTGGAGAGGAATCCTCATGTTCCGGCACCGACTCCACACAAGGTGTTAGGCCCCGGCATCGACGGGAGAGGAATCCGGAGAGGCCCCCGAGCAATTCGCATGGGGACTGGCCTTTCCTGAGGCCACCAGAGCGGGTCCCTGAGGTCCCCGTCGTAAGTCGAGAGCACCAGCCGCAACACGAGAAAATCCAGGAGGTTCTCCCCTCCAGGCGAGATGAGGCCCATTTGCCGCTGAGGCGTCTCGAGGCGAAACACACCTAACGTCGAGAACTTCCAAAGGGTCCTTCACACCCTTGCTTCAACTCAAGAAGTTCCCCGACATACCCGTCTCAACTCGAGAGGAAGCACGAGAGTCTCGACCACATCCAAGGAGCCCCGATTCCGCCACGTAGCTCGAGAGGAGGGATACTTTCCCTGTGTGGTCAGGAAAGAATTCCTGTCATTTCCCGTCGCATCTCAAGAGGAGGTGATATCCACAGGAAAAGCGAGAGGAACTTCACGGTCGTGCCACCATTCCCAGAGTCCCCCAGGTGTCTCAGTCCATTCCAGGGGAAACCTGTTTTCCCTTCACTGCCTCGACTTTCAAGCCGAGGATCGACTCACACCACGGTGGCACTTGAAACAGCCCTGTGGGAAAGCCTCGTGGGAAAGCCTCGAGGGAAAGCCACAGATTCCTTGATCCACGCGAAGGGAAGCGCGACACTGCTGCTACAGCTCGGGAGGAAAGCGCACGTGCATGCCCCCAATCCAGACGAGGACTGACTTCCCTGGGGAGACTCCAGAAGTGCCCCAAGATTCATGTCAGTACTGGAGCGGAATCCTCAGGTTCCGGCACCGACTCCACACAAGGTCTTAGGCCCCGGCATCGACGGGAGAGAAATCCCGAAAGGCTCCCAAGCAACTCGAATGGGGACTGGCCTTTCCTGAGGCCTCCAGAGGGGGTCCCTGTGGTCCCCGTCGCAAGTCGAGAGCACCTGCCGCAAGTCGAGAAAATCCAGGAGGTTGTCCCCTCCAGGCGAGATGAGGCCCATTTCCGCTGAGGTGACTCGAGGCTAATCACACCTAACCTCTGGAACTTCCAAAGGGTCCTTCACAGCCTTGCTGCAACTCAAGAAGTTCCCCGACATACCCGTCTCCAGTCAAGGGGAAGCACGAGAGTCCCGCCCACATCCAGAAGAGCCCCGTTTCCGCCTCCTAGCTCGAGAGGAGGTATCATTTCATTTCGTGGTCGGCAAAGAATTCCCGGCGTTCCCGTCGCATCTCAAGAGGAGGCGCTCTCCACAGGAAAGGCGAGAGGAACTCCAGCGTCGTGCCACCATTTCCAGAGTCCCCAAGATGTCTCAGTCCATTCCAGGGAAACCTGTTTTCCCTGCACTGCCTCGACTTTCAAGGCGAGGATCGACATCGACACACACCACGGTGGCACGTGGAACAGCCCTTTGGGAAAGCCTCGAGGGAAAGGCACAGATTCCTTGACCCATGCGAAGAGAAGCGTGACACTGCTGCTACAGCTCGGGAGGAAAGCGTACGTGCAGGCGCCCACTCGGGACGAGGACACACTCCCCTGGGGAGACTCCAGAAGTACCCCAAGATCCATTTCAGCACTGGAGAGGAATCCTCAGGTTCCGGCACCGACTCCACACAAGGTCTTAGGCCCCGGTATCGAAGGGAGAGGAATCCCGAGAGGCCCCCGAGCAACTCGCATGGGTACTGGCCTTTCCTGGGGCCACCAGAGCGGGTCCCTGTGTTCCCCGTCCTAAGTCCAGAGCACCTGCCGCAACTTGAGAAAATCCAGGAGGTTCTCCGTTCCAGGCGAGATGAGGCCCATTTCCGCTGAGCTGTTTCAAGGCTAATCACACCTAACCTCTGGAACTTACAAAGGGTCCTTCACACCCTTCCTGCAACTCAAGAAGTTCCCGGACATACCCGTCTCCACTCGAGAGGAAGCACGAGCGTCCCGCCCACGTCCAGAGGAGCCCCGTTACCGCCTCCTAGCTCGAGAGGAGGGATCCTTTCCCTGCAGGTCGGGAAAGAATTCCTGGCGTTCCCGTGGCATCTCAAGAGGCAGCGCTCTCCACATGAAAGGCGAGAGGGAATCAAGGGTCGTGGCACCATTCCCAGAGTCCCCCAGATGTCTCAGTCCATTCCAGGGAAACCTGTTTTCCCTGCACTGCCTGGACGTTCAAGCCGAGGATCGACTCACACCACGGTGGCACGTGGGACAGCCCATGTGGGAAAGCCTCGTGGGAAAGCCTCGTGGGAAAGCCTCGAGGGAAAACCTCGAGGGAAAGCCACAGATCCCTTGATCCACGCGAAGGGAAGCGTGACAGTGCTGCTACAGCTCGGGAGGAAAGCGCACGTGCACGCCCCCACTCGAGACGAGGACTGACTCCCCTGGGGAGACTCCAGAAGTACCCCAGGATCCATGTCAGCACTGGAGAGGAATCCTCAGGTTCCGGCACCGACTCCACACAAGGTCTTAGGCCCCGGCATCGACTGGAGAGGAATCCTGAGAGGGCCCCGAGCAATTCGAAAGGGGACTGGCCTTTCCTGAGGCCACCAGAGCGGGTCCCTGAGGTCCCCGTCGTAAGTCGAGAGCACTTGCCGCAACTCGAGAAAATCCAGGAGGGTCTCCCCTCCAGGCGAGATGAGGCCCATTTCCGCTGAGGCGTCTCGAGGCTAATCACATCTAACATCTGGAACTTCCAAAGGGTCATTCACACCCTTGCTGCAACTCAAGAAGTTCCTCCGACATACCCGTCTCCACTCGAGAGGAAGCACGAGAGTCCCGCCCACATCCAGAGGAGCCCCGTTTCCGCCTCCTAGCTCGAGAGGAGGGATCCTTTCCCTGCGTGTTCGGGAAAGAATTCCCGGCGTTCCCGTCGCATCTCAAGAGGAGGCGCTCTCCACAGTAAAGGCGAGAGGAACTCGAGGGTCGTGCCACCATTCCCAGAGTCCCCTGGATGTCTCAGTCCATTCCAGGGAAACCTGATTTCCCTGCACTGCCTCGACTTTCAAGCCAAGGATCGACTCACACCACGGTGGCGCGTGGGACAGCCCTGTGGGAAAGCCTCGTGGGAAAGCCTCTTGGGAAAGCCTCGAGGGAAAGCCACAGATCCGTTGATCCACGCGAAGGGAAGGGTGACACTGCTGCTACAGCTCGGGAGGAAAGCGCACGTGCATGCCCCCACTCGAGTAGAGGACTGACTGCACTGGGAGACGCCAGAAGTACCCCAAGATCCATGTCAGCACTGGAGAGGAATCCTCAGGTTCCGGCACTGACTCCACACAAGGTCTTAGGACCCCGGCATCGACGGGAGAGGAATCCCGAGAGGCCCCCGAGCAACTCGCATGGGGACTGGCCTTTCCTGAGGCCACCAGAGCGGGTCCCTGAGGTCCCCGTCGTAAGTCGAGAGCACCTGCCGCAACTCGAGAAAATCCAGGAGGTTCTCCCCTCCAAGCGACATGAGACCATTTCCGCTGAGCGTATCTCGAGGCTAATCACATCCTAACCTCTGGAACTTCCAAAGGGTCCTTCACACCCTTGCTGCAACTCAAGAAGTTCCCCGACATACCCGTCTCCACTCGAGAGGAAGCACGAAGAGTCCGCTCCACATCCAAGAGGAGCCCCGTTTCCGCCTGCCTAGCTCCGAGAGGTGGGATCCTTTCCCTGCGTGGTCGGGAAAGAATTCCCGGCGTTCCCGTCGCATCTCAAGAGGAGGCGCTCTCCACAGGAAAAGCGAGAGGAACTCCAGGGTTCGTGCTCACCATTGCCAGAGTCCCCCAGATGTCTCAGTCCATTCCAGGGAAACCTGTTTTCCCTGCACTGCCTCGACTTTCAAGCGAGGATCGACTCACACCACTGTGGCACGTGGAACAGCCCTGTGGGAAAGCCTCGTGGGAAAGCCTCGTATGGAAAGTCCTCGAGAGAAAGCCCACTGATCCCTTGATCCACCGAAGGGAAGCGTGACACTGCTGCTACAGCTCGGAAGGAAAGCGCACGTGCATGCCCCCTACTCGAGACGAGGACTTGACTCCCTCTGGGGAGACTACCAGAAGTACCCCAAGATCCATGTCTGCACTGGAGAGGAAACCTCAGGTCCGGCACCTGACTCCACACAAGGTCTTAGGCCCCGCATCGACGGGAGAGGAATCCCGAGAGCGCCCGAGCAACTCGCATGGGACTGGCCTTTCCTGAGGCCACCAGAGCGGGTCCCTGAGGTCCCCGTCGTAAGTCGAGAGCACCTGCCGCAACTCGAGAAAATCCAGGAGGTTCTCCCCTCCAAGGCGACATGAGGCCCATTTCCGCTGAGGTATCTCGAGGCTAATCACACCTAACCTCTGGAACTTCCAAAGGGTCCTTCACACCCTTGCTGCAACTCAAGAAGTCCCCGACATACCCGTCTCCACTCGAGAGGAAGCAGGAAAGTGCCCGCCCACATCAAGAGGAGCCACCGTTTCCGCCTCCTAGCTCGAGAGGGTGATCCTTTCCCTGCGTGTCGGGAAAGAATTCCCGGCGTTCCCGTCGCATCTCAAGAGGAGGCCTCTCCACAGGAAAGGCGAGAGGAACTCCAGGGTCGTGCCACCATTCCAGAGTCCCCTAGATGTCTCAGTCCATTCCAGGGAAACCTGTTTTCCCTGCACTGCCTCGACTTTCAAGCCGAGGATCGACTCACACCATGGTGGCACGTGGGACAGTCCCTTGTGGGAAAGCCTCGTGGGAAAGCCTCACGAGGGAAAGACCACAGATCCCTTGATCCACGCAAAGGGAAGCGCGACACTGCTGCTACAGCTCGGGAGGAAAGCGCACGTGCATGCCCCCACTCGAGACGAGGACTGACTGCCCTGGGAGACTCCAGAAGTACCCTAAGATCCATGTCTGCACTGGAAAGGAATCCTCAGGTTCCGGCACCTGACTCCACACAAGGTCTTAGGCCCCAGCATCGACGAGAGGAAATCCGAGAGGCCCCGAGCAACTCGCATGGGGACTGGCCTTTCCTGAGGCCACCAGAGCGGTCCCTGAGGTCCCGGTCGTAAGTCGAGAGCACCTGCCGCAACTCGAGAACATCCAGGGTTCTCCCTCCAGGCGAGATGAGGCCATTTCCGGCTAGGGTCTCGAGGCTAATCACACTAACTCTGGAATTTCCAAAGGGTCTTCACACCCTGCTGCAACTCAAGAAGTCCCGACATACCCGTCTCCACTCGAGAGAAGCACGAGAGTCCCGCCCACATCCAGAGGAGCCCGTTTCTGCTCTAGCTCAAGGAGGAATCTTTCCCTGCGTGTGGGAAAGAATTCCCGGTGTTCCCGTCGCATCTTAAGAGGAGGCGCTCTCCACAGGAAAGGCGAGAGAATCCAGGTCGTGAACATTCTCAGAGTCCCCCAGATGTCTCAGTCCATTCCAGGGAATCCTGTTTTCCCTGCACTGCCTCGACTTTCAAGCCGAGGATCTACTCACACCACGGTGGCACGTAGGACAGCCCTGTGGGAAATACTCGTGGGAAAGCCTCGTGGGAAGCCTGAGGGAAATCCACAGATACCTTGATCCGGCGAATGGAAGCGCGACACTGCTGCACAGCTCGGGAGGAAAGCTCACGTGAATACCCCCCTCGAACGAGGACTGACTCCCCTGGGGAGACTCCAGAAGTACCCCAAGATCCATTTCAGCACTGGAGAGGAATCCTCAGTTTCCGGCACCGACTCCACACAAGATCTAGGCCCGCATCGAAGGGAGAATCCGAGAGGCCCCGAGCAACTCGCATGGGGACTGCCTTTCCTGAGGCCACCAGAGCGGGTCCCTGAGGTCCCCGTCGTAAGTCGAGAGCACCTGCCGCAACTCGAGAAATCCAGGAGGTTCTCCCCTCCAGGCGAGATGAGGCCCATTTCCGCTGAGGCGTCTCGAGGCTAATCACACCTAAACTTCTGGAACTTCCAAAGGGTCCTTCACACCCTTGCTGCAACTCAAGAAGTTCCCCCGACATACCCGTGTCCACTCGAGAGGAAAGCACGAGAGAGTCCGCCCACATCCAGAGAGCCCCGTTTCCGCCTCCTAGCTCGAGAGGAGGGATCCTTCCCTGCGTGGTCGGGAAAGAATTCCCGGCGTTTCCGTGGCATCTCAAGAGGAGGCGCTCTCCAGAGGAAAGGTGAGAGGAACTCCAGGGTCTTGCCACCATTCCCAGAGTCCACCAGATGTCTCAGTCCATTCCAGGGAAACCTTTTTCCCTGCACTGCCTCGACTTTCAAGCCGAGGATCGACTCACACCACGGTGGCACGAGGGACAGCCCTGTGGGAAAGCCTCGTGGGAAAGCCTCGTGGGAAAAAGGCCTCGAGGGAAATCACAGATCCCTTGATC
>NW_017214512.1:0-14633 GCF_001704415.2 Capra hircus
TGCACGTGCGCTTTCCTCCCGAGCTGTAGCAGCAGTGTCAGCCATTTGAATCGCAACTGGGGCTTTCCCGAGGCTTTCCCATGAGGCTTTCCCACGAGGCTTTCCCACAGGGCTGTCCACGTGCCACCGTGGTGTGAGTCCATCCTCGGCTTGAAAGTAGAGGCAGTGCAGGGAAAACAGGTTTCCCTGGAATGGACTGAGACATCTGGGGGACTCAGGAATGGTGGTACGACCCTGGAGTTCCTCTCGCCTTTCCTGTGGAGATCGCCTCCTCTTGAGATGCGCCGGGAACACTGGTAACTCTTTCCCGATCACTGAGGGAAAGGATCCCTCCTCTCGAGCTAGGAGGCGGAAACGGGGCTCCTCTGAATTTGGGCGGGACTCTCGTGCTTCCTCTCGAATGGAGACGGGTATGTTGGGGATCTCCTTGAGTTGCAGCAAGGGTGTGAAGGACCCTTTGTAAGTTCCAGAGGTTAGGTGTGATTAGCCTTGAGACACCTCAGCGGAAATGTTCCTCATCTCGCCTGGAAGGGAGAACTTCCTGGATTTTCTCAAAGTTGCAGCAGGTGCTACGGACTTAGGACGGGGAACTCAGGGACCCGCTCTGGTGGCCTCAGGAAAGGCCAGTCCCCATGCGAGTTGCTCGGGCGCATCTCGGGAATCCTCTCCCATTGGTGCCGGGGCCTAAGACCTTGTGTGGAGTCGGTGCCTGAAACTGAGGATTCCTCTCCAGTGCTGACATGGATCTTGGAGTACTTCTGGAGTCTCCCCAGGGGAGTCAGTCTTTGTCTCGAGTGGGGGCATGCACGTGCGCTTTCCTCCCGAGCTGCAGCAGCAGTGTCACGGTTCCCTTCGCGTGGATCAAGGGATCTGTGGCTTTCCCTAGAGGCTTTCCCAAAGGGCTGTCCCACGTGCCACCGTGGTGTGAGTAGATCCTCGTCCTGAAATTCGAGGCAGTGTAGGGAAACAGGTTTCCCTGGAATGGACTGAGATATCTGGGGCACTCTGGAATGGTGGCACGACCCTGGAGTTCCGCTCGCCTTTCCTGTGGAGAGCGCCTCCTCTTGAGATGCGACGGGAACGCCGGGAATTCTTTCCCGACCATGCAGGGAAAGGATCCCTCCTCTCGAGCTAGTAGGCGGAAACGGGGTTCCTCTAGATGTGGGCGGGACTCTCGTGCTTCCTCTCGAGTGGAGACGGGTATGTCGACGAACTTCTTTAGTTTTAGCAAGTGTGTGAAGGACCCTTTGGAAGTTCCAGAGGTTTGGTGTGATTAGCCTCGAGACGCCTCAGTTAAATGGGCCTCATCTCGCCTGGAAGGGAGAACGTCCTGGATTTTCTCTAGTTGCGGCAGGTGCTCTTGACTTTCGCGGGGACATCAGGAACCCGCTGGTGGCCTCAGGAAAGGCAGGTGCCCATACGAGATGCTAGGGGCATCTCGGGATTCCTCTCCCCTGATGCCGGGGCCTAAGACCTTGTGTGGAGTCGCTGCCGGAACCTGAGGATTCCTCTCCAGGGCTGACATGGATCTTGGGTACTTATGGAGTCTCACCAGGGGAGTCAGTCCTCGTCTCGAGTGTGGGTATGCAAGTGCGCTTTCCTCCCGAGCTGTAGCAGCAGTGTCACGCTTCCCTTCGATTGGATCAAGGGATCTGTGGCTTTCCCTCGAGGCTTTCCAATGAGGTTTTCCCACCAGGCTTTCCACCAGGCTTTCCCACAGGGCTGTCCCACGTGCCACCGTGATGTGAGTCGATCCTCGGCTTGAACGTTGAGGCAGTGCAGGGAAAACAGGTTTCCCTGGAATGGACTGAGACATCTGGAAGGCTCTGGGAATGGTGGCACGACCCTGGAGTTCCTCTCTCCTTTCCTGTGGAGAGCGCCTCCTCTTGAGATGCGACGGGAACCCGGAATTCTTTCCCGACCACGCAGGGAAAGATCCCTTCTCTCGAGCTATGAGGCGGAAACGGGGCTCCTCTGGATGTGGGCGGGACTCTCGTGCTTCCACTCGAGTGGAGACGGGTATGTCGGGGAACTTCTTGAGTTGCAGCAAGGGTGTGAAGGACCCTTTGGAAGTTCCAGAGGTTAGGTGTGAGTAGCCTCGAGACACCTCAGCGGAAATGGGCCTCATCTCGCCTGGAGGGGAGAACCTCCTGGATTTTCTCGAGTTGCGGCAGGTGCTCTCCACTTACGATGGGGACTCAGGGACCCACTTTGGTGGCCTTAGGAAAGGCCAGTCCCCATGCGAATTGCTCGGGGGCCTCTCGGATTCCTCTCCCGTCCATGCCGGGGCCTAAGACCTTGTGTGGAGTCGGTGCCGAACCTGAGGGATTCCTCTCCAGTGCTGACATGGAACTTGAGGTACTTCTGGAGTCTCCCCAGGGGAGTCAGTCCTCGTCTCGAGTGGGGCATGCACGTGCGCTTTCCTCCCGAGCTGTAGCAGCAGTGGTCACGCTTCCCTTCGCGTTGGGATCAAGGGGATCTGTGGCTTTCCCTCGAGGCTATTTCCCATGAGGCTTTCCCACGAGGCTTTCCCACAGGGTTGTCCACGTGCCACCATGGTGTGAGTCGATCCTCGGCTTGAAAGTCGAGGCAGTGCAGGGAAAACAGGTTTCCCTGTAATAGACTGAGACATCTGGGGGACTCTGGAATGTTGGCATGACCCTGGAGTTCCTCTCGGCTTTCCTGTGGAGAGCGCCTCCTCTTGAGATGCGACGGAACCGCCGGGAATTCTTTCCCGACGACGCAGGGAAAGGAACCCTCTTCTCGAGCTAGGAGGCGGAAACGGGGCTCCTCTGGATTGGGCGAGACTCTCTGTGCTTCCTCTGATGGGAGACGGGTATGTCGGGAACTTCTTGAGTTGCCAGCAAGGGTGTGAAGGACCCTTTGGAAGTTCCAGAGGTTAGGTGTGATTAGCCTGGGGAAGCCTCAGAGGAAATGGGCCTCATCTCCCCTGGAGGGGAGAACCTCCTGCAGTATCTCGAGTTGGCGCAGGTGTTCTGGCGTTACGACGGGGACCTCAGGGACCCGCTCTGGTGGCCTCAGGAAAGGCCAGTCCCATGCGAGTTGCTCGAGGGCCTCTCGGGATTCCTCTCCCGTCGATGCCGGGGCCTACGACCTTGTGTGGAGTACGGTGCCGGAACCTGAGGATTCCTCTCCAGTGCTGACATGGATCTTGGGGTACTTCTGGAGTCTCCACAGGGGAGTCAGTCCTCGTCCCGAGTAAGGGCATGCACGTGAACTTTCCTCCCGAGCTGTAGCAGCAGTGTCACGCTCCCCGTCGCGTGGATCAAGGGATCTGTGGCTTTCCCTCGAGGCGTTTCCGACGCAGACTTTCCCAGGAGGATTTCCCACAGGGCTGTCCACGTGCCACCGTCGTGTGAGTCAATCCTCGGCTTGAAAGTCGAGGCAGTGCAGGGAAAACAGGTTTCCCTGGAATGGCCTGAGACATCTGGGGGACTCTTGGAATGGTGGAACGACCCTGGAGTTCCTCACGCCTTTCCTGTGTAAAGCGTCCCTTTTGAGATGCAACGGGAACGCCGAGAATTCTTTTCCGACCACGCAGGGAAAGGATCCCTCCTCTCGAGCTATGAGGCGGAAACGGGGCTCCTCTGGATGTGGGCGGGACTCTCGTGCTTCCTCTCGAGTGGAGACGGGTATGTCGGGGATCTTCTTGTGTTGCAGCAAGGGTGTGAAGGTCCGTTTTGGAAGTTCCAGAGTTTAGGTGTGATTAGCCTGGGGACGCCTCAGAGGAAATGGGCCTCATCTCGCCTGAAGAGGGAGAACCTCCTGGAATTTTCTCGAGTTGCGGCAGGTGCTCTCGACTTATGACGGGGATCTCAGGGACCCGCTCTGATATCCTCAAGAAAGGCCAGTCCCCATGCTAGTTAGCTCGGGGCCTCTCCGGATTCCTCTCCGACGATGCCGGGGCCTAAGACCTTGTTTGGAGTCGGTGCCAGAACGTGAGGATTCCTCTCCAGTGCTGACGTGGATCTTGGGGTACTTCTGGAGTCTCCCCAGGGGAGTCAGTCCTCGTCTCGAGTGGGGGCTTGCACGTGCGCTTTCCTCCCGAGCTGTAGCAGCAGTGTCACACTTCCCTTCGGTTTGGATCAAAGCAACTGTGGCTTTCCCTCGAGGCTTTCCCACGAGGCTTTCCCTCCGAGTCTTTCCCACAGGGCTGTCCCACGTGCCACCGTGGTGTGAGTCGATCCTCGGCTTGAAAGTCGAGGCCAGTGCAGGGAAAACCAGGTTTCCCTGGAATGCACTGAGACATCTGGGGGACTCTGGGAATGGTGGCACGACCCTGGAGTTCCTCTCTCCTTTCCTGTGGAGAGCGCCTCCTGCTTGAGATGCGACGACGGGAACGCCAGGAATATCTTTCCCGACCACACAGGGAAAGATCCCTCCTCTCGAGCTATGAGGCGGAAACGGGGCTCCTCTGGATGTGGGCGGGACTCTCGTGCTTCCTCTCGAGTGGAGACGGGTATGTCGGGGAACTTCTTGAGTTGTAGCAAGGGTGTGAAGGACACTTTGGAAGTTCCAGAGGTTAGGTTTAATTAGCCTGGGGACGCCTCAGAGGAAATGGGCCTCTCATCTCCCCTGGAGGGGAGAACCTCCTGCATTTTCTTGAGTTGGTGCAGGTGCTCTCGACTTACGACGGGGTCCTCAGGGACCCGCTCTGGTGGCCTCAGGAAAGGCCAGTCCCCATGCGAGTTGCTCGGGGGCCTCTCGGATTTCCTCTCCCGTCGATGCCGGGGCCTAAGGACCTTGTGTGGAGTCGGTGCCGGAACCTGAGGATTCCTCTCCAGTGCTGACATAGGATCTTGGGGTACTTCTGGAGTCTCCCAGGGGAGTCAGTCCTCGTCTCGAGTGGGGGCATGCAGGTGCGCTTTCCTCCTGAGCTGTAGCAGCAGTGTCACGCTTCTCCTTCGCATGGATCAAGGGATCTGTGGCTTTCCCTCAAGGATTTCCCAAAGGGCTGTCCCACGTGCCACCGTGGGTGTGAGTGATCCTCGTCCTGAAATTCGAGGCAGTGTAGGGAAACAGGTTTCCCCTGGAATGGACTGAGACATCTGGGGGACTCTGGGAATTGTGGCACGACCCTGGAGTTCCGCTCGGCCTTTCCTGTGGAGAGTGCCTCCTCTTGAGATGCGACGGGAACGCCGGGAATTCTTTCCGACCAATCAGGCAAAGGATCCCTCCTCTCGAGCTAGGAGGCGGAAACGGGTTCCTCTAGATGTGGGCGGGACTCTCGTGCTTCCTCTCGAGTGAAGACGGGTATGTCGGCGAACTTCTTTAGTTTTAGCAAGTGTGTGTGAAGGGACCTTTGGAAGTTCCAGAGGTTTGGTGTGATTAGCCTCGAGACGCCTCAGCGGAAAGGGCCTCATCTCGCCTGGAAGGGAGAACCTCCTGGATTTTCTCGAGTTGCGGCAGGTGCTCTCGACTTACGACGGGGACATCAGGATCCCGCTCTGGTGGCCTCAGGAAAGGCCAGGTCCCCATACGAGTTGCTCGGGGGCCTCTCGGGATTCCTCTCCCTCGATGCCGGGGCCTAAGTCCTTGTGTGGAGTCTGTGCCGGAACCTGAGGATTCCTCTCCAGGGCTGACATGGATCTTGGGGTACTTCTGTAGTCTCCCCAGGGGAGTCAGTCCTGGTCTCGAGTGTGGACATGCAAGTGCGCTTTCCTCCCGAGCTGTAGCAGCAGTGTCACGCTTCCCTTCGCGTTGGGATCAAGGGATCTGTGGCTTTCCCTCGAGGCTTTCCCATGAGGCTTTCCCACCAGGCTTTCCCACCAGGCTTTCAACGATGCTTTCCCCAGTGATGTCCCACGTGCCACCGTGGTGTCAGTCGATCCTCGTTTGAAAGTCGAGGCAGTGCCAGGGGAAAACAGGCTTCCCTGGAATGGACTGAGACATCTGGGGGACTCTGGGAATGGTGGCACGACCCTGGAGTTCCTCGTCGCCTTTCCTGTGGACAGCGCCTCCTCTTGAGATGCGACGGGAACGCCGGGAATTCTTTCCCGACCACGCAGGCAAAAGGATCCCTCCTCTCGAACTTGGAGGCAGGAAACGGGGCTCCTCTGGATGTGGGCGTGACTCTCGTGCTTCCTCTCGAGTGGAGACGGGTATGTTGGGGAACTTCTTGAGTTGCAGCAAGGGTGTGAAGGATCCTTTGGAATTCCAGAGGTTAGGTGTGTCTAGAGTCGAGACGCCTTAGCGGAAATGGGCCTCATCTCCCCTGGAGGGGAGAATCTCCTGGATTTTTTCGAGTTGCGGTACGTGCTCTCGCCTTACGACGGGGACCGACTGGGACCCGCTCTGGTGGCCTCAGGAAAGGCCAGTCCCCATTGCGAGTTGCTCGGGGCCTCTCGGGATTCCTCTCCCGTCGATGCCAGGGCCTAAGACCTTGTGTGGAGTCGGTGCCTGCCGGGGTCCAGCCCCGGTGGATCCAGGGAATTCGAAGGGTGGACGGCGTTGGCGTGGAAAGACTTGTTTGTTTATTAATGTAAGATTAGATTAAGAAACTATAGTGTAGTAAGAAGATTAAGTGGAGGAAGAGGGCTGAATAGCTTGGTTTACGCGGAAGGCCAATAAAATTCCAGACAAGGAATTTGCACCATCTACGTTGGGCCACCGGCTCACGCTTGAATATCTAAGGGTGCCTCGCCTTAAGCTCCCTTTCGTGCGGGTCTTAACAGCCGGGGCAAGTAAGTAGACCTGGCGAGCCTCCGCGCCCCAGATGGAGATTCAGCCTGAAGTTAAAGTAAAGAGCAGAGAGAGGGAAGGGGAGAGAAGAAGAGAGAGAGAGAGACATGGGGGGAGCCAGAGTCCCAAGAAACCAGGCCGAGAGACTAGTTCGAGAAACTGGCCCCCATCCTTTATTGTTCAGAAGGCCTTTTATACTTTTGATAAAACACGGAGATCAATGGGTAACACAAAATTATGTAGCGTTCACAACCCAGATTCTTTCCGTATATCAGTTTGTATACAAAAGGTCTCAGGTGATTTACATTATCTTTTGGCCAAGAGTCTTGTTAACACTTTTTGGCTCTCTTCCTTAATGAATGTTAATTTTGTTTCCCCTGAAGTGTTTTTTTTTTTTAATCTGCATCTCCTTAAAGCCATTAAAGTTACATCTCTATAGAACAAAGGTGCAGTGGGATATAACAAAGAAGGTACTTAACTCAAAGATCTAATGTTGCTAATACCAGGTCTACTACTTGTTTTTCTATATACCAACTATATCTAAAAATAAAGGATATGAAAATTTGGCAGCAAGCATTGACCCAAAAAATGAAACCTTTAATCAGTCCTATTCTAAAGATTTTGACTCCTCGGAAGCTCCTACATTCCTAGGATGTTTTAAGCTTCCTGTGCCTCCTGCGGTCAGGAGGCCTCAAACAATCACATGCGCAGCTGTACGAGTCCTGCAGGCAGGCTAGAAAGCCATCGGAGGGGTTTTTGGATTGAAACACTCTTTCAAATGCAGAAGACTAAAGCCCTGATTTGACTTTTTCCAGAGAATGTCAGAAGAGTGGAAAAGCAGAGCACAAAAGCCGGCAGATTTTTGTTGGGGTACGTGCTTAGGAATTTCCAGAGGGTCCCTGAAGTCTGAGCACGCCTTGCGTATGTCAGCTTCCTTCCTCATGACCTTGTCACGGGCGGGATTCCTCACACTGGCTCCCAGCATCTCACCCTTTTTTATTTTAAATAATTAATTATTTTTGTTTAAAATCAGGTGCAGTTCGGTCGCGAGATTCCGAATGCTCTGCCGAAGAATCTAGACAATACAGGGAAGAATGATTACGAGGAGCAAGATTATAAAGAGTAGACAGAATAGTCTTTCCAGAAATGAAGTTAGAGAAAGTGTGGAAAAAGTCATTGGCTTCTCCTGCGGTGGTAAAATCTAATCGGGAGTGTTCCAAGGTCTGGAATCTGGTTATGCAGTTTCCCTAAGTCTAAACTAATATCTGAGCTGTTCCAAAACACCTAAAACTTGATTTTTTAACATATTGGGCATTTACACTTGTTGAGTCAATGACCGCTGCCATAGTAACAATAACAGTTATTGTAACACAGCAAGAACATAATTATCATATCAATAAGTTGTTACAGTTACAGGACATCTTTAAAACCACAAAAGAGCAGACATTACTTTGAGGAGTTAAACAAGATGAAAACATCCATGGTTCACAAGTTGCTACATTAGGTACGTTAAGTTTTCTGGAATCATTGGTGAAAAGAAGAACATAAGGAGAGGATAGACAAGCCAAAATAGAGTAAATAGAGTCATTTTCTGGTTGGAGTTTGCGCTGCAGCAGCTGTTAGTCCCGCCGGGATCTTGATGTTTCTTTTGCCTCTTCTGCCGGTGGGAGCAGCGGCCTTCACCCCGCCCTCTGACACTGGCGCTGTTAACGGGGCTGCGAGTGCGGTGCACTGGGTTCCGTCCAGTCAGGCTGGCCCCGCCCGCAGCTTTTGGTGCACGGCTGTTTCCCGCGGCGGTGGCGGCCAGAGAAGTTCCCTTTTTCTTTTGTGGCGAATCAGTCTGTCCGGGATCCAAATTGACGAATCTGCACCCTGTGGAAAAAATATAAACACTTCCTCGACCCGCAGCAAATTCTGGGTCGGGATCTTTTTGTTATCTGGAGATCTTTTTGCTTTACCAATGGCTTTTTATTTTACTGTTCCAAACGAATCAGCATTTAACTTATTACAAAGAGAACATGTTGTAAAATCTGATGGGGGAAAACTATACTTAATTTCTCCTTTTTTAATTTTTGAATTAACAAAGCACGTGAGGGTAAATGATGCAAGATCTGATCACAAGAATTTCCTATAGCAATCTGCCAATCAGCAAACATTTGAAAAGCATCAAGTTGTTTTTTGTTATATGGAATTACAATTTTTGATGGCTCTTTACTGAACAATTTAATAAATCAGTATGCTTGAATTAATCTTTTAAATTAATATGTCAGTAATTTTTTCTTAGGCAGAGGCCATTGTTCCACCAAGTTGGGATAAGATAAAACTATTTTTGGGGGGGTCATTAGATGGAACCAATGGGCCTTCTTGTCACAAGCATCCTGTAGGTATACATTTTGTGGCAAGAATAATTTAATCTCCTTTTTTGGCAATATTAATCTTAATTAACTGATCATTTAAAGCCTCATTCACTTTAACGAAAGCCAACTGTGTCACACTAGTCAACTTTTTCTTAGAACTGGGATTAGGATTGTTATTTTTCAGCAATCAAACAAAAGGCTTTAAATCTACAAAAGTCAGTTTTAAATGTGGGCATATCCAATTAATATCACCTAATAATTTTTGGAAATCATTTAAAGTTAGTAAACAATCTCTCAGCAGCTTTAAAAGGACATTATCAGTTTTAAAACTTTTGGCAGACCCAAATATAAGAAGCAAGAAAAGCTTTTTTAATGATCTTTTATAACCCAAATCTGGTCTATAGCCTTTTAGATGACAAGTAACCATTTAATCTTTGCTTGAATACTTCCAGCAACGGGGAGCTCACTATTCACCAAGGTTTTAAACTCTCTCTCACCTCTTACTCTATAGCATTTTTATCCTGCATACCACCTTTTCTAATCCCACCAACTCCTTTTCAGTAGTATATGTTGTCCAGGAGCTGCGCTAGTCTCTCAGCAATGTAAGAAACGTCTTGTCTATTGTCTAACAGCCATGACATTTTATATCTTTTAAAAAATCTTTTTAAAGGCCTAGAAGCTGCAATTTTTTGCACCCAAAAAGCTAGATCTAGATCCTCTGGGGCTTTTTTTGTCTGGTTTTTCTGTCTGGTAATAAGGTAAAAGCAAAAGCTGTGCTATTTTTTAATTTTAATTGCACAGTTTTAGCAGGTGGCAATATCAAAACTTCAATTTTTTTTAGTATAATCAGAATTTACTACACAAGACACTACCGAAATTTTTTGAAAAGAAAGCAAGCTATGCCCCAGCACAAGTCTTACAATGTCCTCAGGCAGGGGACTAGCCACTGGAATCTGAGTCAGGAGCTATTATTATTAAGGTGGTGGAACTGAGGTCCAGGCCTGAGCTACCTGGGGTTGTTTGGTACGGCTTGTTATCTCTGTTTAGCAAGACATTTTGGCAAAAAATGTTCTATTTGGCCTCAAGAGAAACATTTTGCATTTGTTAAGTCCTTTTTATTACGAATATTTTTCTTTTTTTTTTTCCTGTTTTTCTTCCTTTTTCTTTTTTTTTTGTTGGGTGAGGCCCCTCCTGAGGGGATTTTATGCAAGGAACAAGCTCTGTTTTAAAAGCTCTTTTGCTCAAAAATATTGTCACTATCGTTTTCAAACTTAAGCAATGTTCTGGGAGGCTTTGGATATAAAGTGGGGAGTTCTTAAGCCCTGGGGAGGCGCAAGCAGAGGTTGCAGTGGTCGCCTTAAATAAGACAACTCTTTTAAAGGTTTGGTTTGTGTAGAGGGGGAGGGGGCTCTCCAGGGCGCTCGGCCGCTGCGTCCTATAAGCACCCTCCTTCCTCGGGAGGAAGAGTACAGTCTCTCTCCTTTTGTTTGCCAATGGCAGAAAATATGATCTGCGTAATAGGTGGAGACCCACTACGATCCACTGCTATAGTCTCTCCCATAGGCTATCTAACTAACAGCCTCATGACGGGGGTCCAGAACATTTGTAATAATATTTTACAGAGCAAAAGCATTTACAGGCCCATGCAAAGTATAATTAGTTTTTAGCTGTTTTATTACCTTTATCCAAGTATCTAAATCTCTTTTCTGGAAACCAAGGACATTGGTCTCGTAACACGAGCCTTTTAATCTTTAATTTGTCTTTTTTGTTTAACAGTTACAAAATTACTTGTATAAAGAGGTGTCATTGTTTTGAGTCATTGTTACCCGTGTCAGAAAATTAAGAGTTATAGAAAAGTCTGCCTTGACAAAAAGGTTTTACCTTAGCCAAGGGGGTTTTGTTTTAAACCCTAAGATAGCAGGTTTCTTTTTCAACCTCTAGAGCACCAGGTTTCTCTTAAACCCTTGAACACTTCCCACTCGTCCTCACCCTGTCTATCCTACAGGGGGGTCCGCGGCACCCTGAGTGGGGTCCTAGCCGTCCCGAACACTCAACACTGGGGGAGTACCCGAAAGTACTCCGGGGGGAGTGATTAAGTCACTCCGGGGGAGCAACAGAGAGTGCTCCGGGGGGGAGCAACAGAGAGTGCTCCGGGGGGAGCTTTTGCTCCGAGGAACCTACCTTCGAATAGCCTGTTCCGGGCACCACTTGCCGGGGTCCAGCCCCGGTGGATCCAGGGAATTCGAAGGGTGGACGGCGTTGCGTGGGAAAGACTTGTTTGTTTATTAATGTAAGATTAGATTAAGAAACTATAGTGTAGTAAGAAGATTAAGTGGAGGAAGAGGGCTGAATAGCTTGGTTTACGCGGAAGGCCAATAAAATTCCAGACAAGGAATTTGCACCATCTACGTTGGGCCACCGGCGCCCGCTTGAATATCTAAGGGTGCCTCGACCTTAAGCTCCCTTTCGTGCGGGTCTTAACAGCCGGGGCAAGTAAGTAGACCTGGCGAGCCTCCGCGCCCCAGATGGAGATTCAGCCTGAAGTTAAAGTAAAGAGCAGAGAGAGGGAAGGGGAGAGAAGAAGAGAGAGAGAGAGACATGGGGGGAGCCAGAATCCCAAGAAACCAGGCCGAGAGACTAGTTCGAGAAACTGGCCCCCATCCTTTATTGTTCAGAAGGCCTTTTATACTTTTGATAAAACACGGAGATCAATGGGTAACACAAAAATTATGTAGCGTTCACAACCCAGATTCTTTCCGTATATCATTTTGTATACAAAAGGTCTCAGGTGATTTACATTATCTTTTGGCCAAGAGGCTTGTTAACACTTTTTGGCTCTCTTCCTTAATGAATGTTAATTTTGTTTCCCCTGAAGTGTTTTTTTTTTTTTTAATCTGCATCTCCTTAAAGCATTAAAGTTACATCTCTATAGAACAAAGGTGGAGTGGGATATAACAAAGAAGGTACTTAACTCAAAGATCTAATGTTGCTAATACCAGGTCTACTACTTGTTTTTCTATATACCAACTATATCTAAAAATAAAGGATATGAAAATTTGGCAGCAAGCATTGACCCAAAAAATGAAACCATTAATCAGTCCTATTCTAAAGATTTTGACTCCTCGGAAGCTCCTACATTCCTAGGATGTTTTAAGCTTCCTGTGCCTCCTGCGGTCAGGAGCCTCAAACAATCACATGCGCAGCTGTACGAGTCCTGCAGGCAGGCCTAGAAAGCCATCGGAGGGGTTTTTGGATTGAAACACTCTTTCAAATGCAGAAGACTAAAGCCCTGAATTGAATTTTTCCAGAAAATGTCAGAAGAGTGGAAAAACAGAGCCACAAAAGCCGGCAGATTTTAGTTGGGGTACGTGCTTAGGAATTTGCAGAGGGGTCCCTGAAGTCTGAGCACGCCTTGCATATGTCAGCTTCCTTCCTCATGACCTTGTCATGGGCAGGATTCCTCACACTGGCTCCCAGCAGGTGCCGGAACCTGAGGATTCCTCTCCAGTGCTGACATGGATCTTGGGGTACTTCTGGAGTCTCCCCAGGGGAGTCAGTCCTCGTCTCGAGTGGGGGCATGAACGTGCGCTTTCCTCCTCGAGCTGTAGCAGCAGTGTCACGCTTCCCTTCGCGTGGATCAAGGGATCTGTGGCTTTCCCTCGAGGCTTTCCCACGAGGCTTTCCACGAGGCTTCCCACAGGGCTGTCCAACGTGCCACCGTGGTGAGAGTCGATCCTCGGCTTGAAAGTCGAGGCAGTGCAGGGAAAACAGGTTCCCTGGAATGGACTGAGACATCTGGGGGACTCTGGGAATGGTGGCACGACCCTGGAGTTCCTCTCGCCTTTTCCTGCTGGTGAGAGCGCCTCCTCTTGAGATGCGACGGAAAACGCCGGGAATTCTTTCCCGACACGCAGGGAAAGATCCCATCCTCTCGAGCTAGGGAGGCGGGAAAACGGGGCTCCTCTGGATGTGGGCGGGACTCTCGTGCTTCCTCTCGAGTGGAGACGGGTATGTCGGGGGAACTTCTTGAGTTGCAGCAAGGGTGTGAAGGACCCTTTGGAAGTTCCAGAGGTTAGGTGTGATTAGCTCGAGACGCCTCAGCGGAAATGGGCCTCATCTCGCCTGGAGGGAGAACCTCCTGGATTTTCTCGAGTTGCGGCAGGTGCTCTCGACTTAGGATGGGACCTCAGGGACCCGCTCTGGTGGCCTCAGGAAAAGTCCCCATGCGAGTTGCTTGGGGGCCTCTCGGAATTCCTCTCCATCGATGCCTCGGCCTAAGATCTTGTGTGGAGTCCGTGCCGGAACCTAAGGATTCCTCTCCAGTGCTGACATGGTCTTTGGGTACTTCTGGAGTCTCCCCAGGGGAGTCAGTCCTCGTCTCGAGTGGGGGCATGCACGTGCGCTTTCCTCCCGAGCTGTAGCAGCATTGTCACACTTCCCTTTGCGTGGATCTAGGGATCTGTGGCTTTTCCTCGAGGCTTTCCCACGAGGCTTTCCCACAGGGCTGTCCCACGTGCCACGGTGTGAGTGGATACTCGGCTTGAAAGTCGAGGCAATGCAGGGAAAATAGGTTTCCCTGGAATAGACTGAGAAATCTGTGGCACTCAGGGAATGGTGTCACGACCCTGGAGATCCCTCGTGTTTCCTGTGGAGAGCGCCTCCTCTTGAGATGCGACCGGAACACCGGGAATTCTTTCCCGACAACGCAGGGAAAGGATTCCACCTCTCGAGCTATGAGGCGGAAACGGGGCTTCTCTGGATGTGGGCAGGACTCTCGTGCTTCCTCTCGAGTGGAGACGGGTACGTCGGGAACTTCTTGAGTTGCAGCAAGGGTGTGAAGGACCCTTTGGAAATTCCAGAGGCCAGGTTGATTAGCCTCGAGACGCCTCCGCGGAAATGGGCTTCATCTCGCCTGGAGGGGAGAACCTCCTGGATTTTCTCGAGTTGCCACAGGTGCTCTCGACTTAAGACGAGGACCTCAGGGACCCGCTCTGGTGGCCTCAGGAAAGGCCAGTCCCCATGCGAGTTGCACGGGGGCCTCTCGGGATTCCTCTCCCGTCGATGCCGGGGCCTAAGACGTTGTGTGGAGTGCCGGAACCTGAAAATTCCTCTCCAGTGCTGACATGGATCTTGGGGTACTTCTGGAGTCTCCACCGGGGATTCAGTCCTCGTCTCGACTTAGGTCATGCACGTGCACTTTCCTCCCGAGCTGTAGCAGCAGTGTCATGCTTCCCTTCGCGTGGATGAAGAAATCTGTGGCTTTCATCGAGGTTTTTGCAGGAGGCTTTCCCACGAGGCTTTCCCACAGGGCTGTCCCACGTGCCACCGTGGTGTGAGTCGATCCTTGGCTTGAAAGTCGAGGCAGTGCAGGGAAAACTGGTTTCCCTGGAATGGACTGAGACATCTGGGGGACTCTGGGATGGTGGCTCGACCCTGGAATTCCTCTCGCCTTTCCTGTGGAGAGCGCCTCCTCTTGAGATGCGACGGAAACGCCGGAAGAATTCTTCCCGAACACGCAGGGAAAGGATCCCTCCTCTTGCGGAGCTATGAGGCGTGAAAGCCGGGGCTCCCTCT
>NW_017214513.1:0-34954 GCF_001704415.2 Capra hircus
AACTCAAGAAGTTCCCCGACATACCGTCTCCACTCGAGAGGAAGCACGAGAGTCCCGCCCACATCCAGAGGAGCCCCGTTTCCCCCTCCTAGCTCGAGTGGAGGGATCCTTTCCCTGCGTGGTGGGAAAGAATTCCCTGCATTACCGTCGCATCTCAAGAAGAGGCGCTCTCCACAGGAAAGGCGAGAGGAACTCCAGGGTCGTGCCACCATTCCAGAGTCCCCAGATGTCTCAGTCCATTCCAGGGAAATCTGTTTTCCCTCACTGCCTCGACTTTCAAGCCGAGGATCGACTCACACCACGGTGGCACGTTGGATAGTCCTGTGGGAAAAAGCCTCGAGGGAAAGCCACAGGTCCCTTGATCCACGCGAGGGGAAGCGTGACACTGCAGCTACAGCTCGGAAAGAAAGGGCACGTGCATGCCTCACTCGAGACGAGGACTGACTCCCTGGGGAGACTCCAGAAGTACCCCAAGATCCATGCCAGCACTGGAGAGGAATACTCAGGTTCCGGCACCGTCTCCACACACAGGTCTTAGGCCCCAGCATCTACGGAGAGGAATCCCGAGAGGCCCCCGAGCAACTCGCATGGGGACTGGCCTTTTCCTGAGGCCACCAGAGCGGGTTCTGACGTCCCTGTCGTAAGACGAGAGCACCTGCCGCAACTCGAGAAAATCCAGGAGGTTCGCCCCTCCAGGCGAGATGAGGCCCATTTCTGCTGAGGCGTCTGGAGGCTAATCACATCTAACCTCTGGAACTTCAAAGGGTCCTTCACACCCTTGCTGCAACTCAAGAAGTTCCCCGACATACCCGTCTCCACTCGAGAGGAAGCACGAGAGTCCCGCCACATCCAGAGGAGCCCCGTTTCCGCCTCCTAGCTCGAGAGGAGGGATCCTTTCCCTGCGTGTTCGGGAAAGAATTCCCGGGCATTCCCGTCGCAAGTCAAGAGGAGGCGCTCTCCACAGGAAAGGCGAGAGGAACTCCAGGGTCGTGCCACATTCGCAGAGTCCCCCAGATTTCTCAGTCCATTCCAGGGAAACCTGTTTTCCCTGGACTGCCTCGACTTTCAAGCCGAGGATCGACTCACACCACGGGTGGCACGTGGGACAGTCCTGTGGGAAAGCCTCCTGGAAAGCCTCGTGGGAAAGCCTCGAGGGAAAGCCCCTGATGCCTTGATCCACGCGAAGGGAAGCGTGACACTGCTGCTACAGCTCGGAGGAAAGAGCACGTGCATGCCCCCACTCGAGACGAGGACTGACTCTCCTGGGGAGACTCCAGAAGTACCCCAAGATCCATGTCAGCACTGGAGAGGAATCCACAGGTTTCGGCACGACTCCACTCAAGGTCTTAGGCCCCGGCATCGAGGGGAGAGGAATCCCGAGAGGCCCCGAGCAACTCGCATGGTGACTGGCCTTTCCTGAGGCCACCAGAGCGGTCCCTGAGGTCCCCGTCGTAAGTGGAGAGCACCTGCCGCAACTCGAGGGAGGTTCTCCCCTCGAGTTTTCCTGAGATTTTCTCGAGTTTTCTTCTTACTTCCTAGAGTTTGCTGACGGGACCTCAGGGACCCGCTCTGGTGGCCTCAGGAAAGGCCAGTCACCATGCGAGTTGCTCGGGGCCTCTCGGATTCCTCTCCTCGATGCGGGGCCTAAGACCTTGAGTGGAGTCGGTGCGAAACCTGTGGATTCCTCTCCAGTGCTGACATGGATCTTGGGTACTTCTGGAGTCTCCCCAGGAGAGTCAGTCCTCGTCTCGAGTGGGAAATGGTCCTCATCTCGCCTGGAGGGGGAGAACCTCCTGGATTTTTTTCGAGTTGCGGCAGGTGCTCTCGACTTAAGACGGGGACCTCAGGGACCGCTCTGGTGGCCTCAGGAAAAGGCCAGTTACCCATGCGAGTTGCTCGGGCCCTCTCGGGATTCCTCTCCCCTCGATGCCGGGGCCTAAGACCTTGAGTGGAGTCGGTGCCGGAAACCTGTGGATTCCTCTCCAGTGCTGACATGGATCTTGGGGTACTTCTGGAGTCTCCCCAGGAGAGTCAGTCCTCCTCTCGAGTGGGGGCATTGCACGTGCTCTTTCCTCCCGAGCTGTAGCAGCAGTGTCAGGCTTCCCTTTGCGTGGATCAAGGCATCAGGGGCTTTCCCTCGAGGCTTTCCCACGAGGCTTTCCCAGGAGCTTTCCAACAGGGACTGTCCCACGTGCCACCGTGGTGTGAGTCGATCCTCGGCTTGAAAGTCGAGGCAGTGCAGGGAAAACAGGTTTCCCTGGAATGGACTGAGAAATCTGGGGGACTCTGCGAATGTGGCACGACCCTGGAGTTCCTCTCGCCTTTCCTGTGGAGAGCGCCTCCTCTTGACTTGCGACGGGAATGCCGGGAATTCTTTCCCGAATACGCCGGGAAAGGATCCCTCCTCTGGAGCTAGGAGGCGGAAACGGGGCTCCTCTGGATGTGGGCGGGACTCTCGTGCTTCCTCTCGAGTGGAGACGGGTATGTCGGGGAACTTCTTGAGTTGCAGCAAGGGTGTGAAGGACCCTTTGGAAGTTCCAGAGGTAGATGTGATTAGCCTCCAGACGCCTCAGCAGAAATGGGCCTCATCTCGCCTGTAGGGGAGAACCTCCTGGATTTTCTCGAGTTGCGGCAGGTGCTCTCGTCTTACGACAGGGACGTCAGAACCCGCTCTGGTGGCCTCAGGAAAGGCCAGTCCCCATGCAAGTTGCTCGGGGGCCTCTCGGGATTCCTCTCCGTAGATGCTGGGGCCTAAGACCTTGTGTGGAGACGGTGCCGGAACCTGAGTATTCCTCTCCAGTGCTGACATGGATCTTGGGGTACTTCTGGAGTCTCCCCAGGGGAGTCAGTCCTCGTCTCGAGTGGGCATGCACGTGCCCTTTCTTTCCGAGCTGTAGCTGCAGTGTCACTCTTCCCTCGCGTGGATCAAGGGACCTGTGGCTTTCCCTCGAGGCTTTCCCACGAGGCTTTCCCACAGGACTATCCAACGTGCCACCGTGGTGTGAGTCGATCCTCGGCTTGAAAGTCGAGGCAGTGGAGGGAAAACAGATTTCCCTGGAATGGACTGAGACATCTGGGGGACTCTGGGAATGGTGGCACGACCCTGGAGTTCCTCTCGCCTTTCCTGTGGAGAGCGCCTCTTCTTGAGATGCGACGGTAATGCAGGGAATTCTTTCCCCACCACGCAGGGAAAGGATCCCTCCACTCGAGCTAGGAGGGGGAAACGGGGCTCCTCTGGATATGGGCGGGACTCTCGTGCTTCCTCTCGAAGTGGAGACGGATATGTCGGGGAACTTCTTGAGTTGCAGCAAGGGTGTGAAGGACCCTTTCGAAGTTCCAGAGGTTAGATGTGATTAGCCTCGAGACGCCTCAACGGAAACGGGCCTCATCTCGCCTGGAGGCGAGAACTTCCTGGATTTTCTCGAGTTGTGGCAGGTGCTCTCAAGTTACGATGGGGACCTCAGGGACCCTCTCTGGCGGCCTCAGGAAAGGCCGACCCCATGCGAGTTGCTGGAGTGCCTCTCGGGATTCCTCTCCCGTAGATGCCAGCGCCTAAGACCTTGCTTGGAGTCGGTGCTGGAACGTGAGGATTCCTCTCCAGTGCTGACATTGATCTTGGGCTACTTCTGGAGTCTCCCCAGGGGAGTCAGTCCTTCGTCTCGAATGCGGGCATGCACGTGCGCATTCCTCCCGAGCTGTAGCAGCAGTGTCACGCTTCCCTTCGCGTGGATAAAGGGATCTGCAACTTTCCCTCGAGGCTTTCCCACGAGGCTTTCCCTCGAGGCTCTCCCACAGGGCTGTCCCACGTGCCACCTTGGTGTGAGTCGATCCTCGGCTTGAAAGTCGAGGCAGTGCAGGGAAAACAGGTTTCCCTGGAATGGACGGAGACATCTGGGGGACTCTGGGAATGGTGGCACGACCCTGGAGTTCCTCTCGCCTTTCCTGTGGAGAGCGCCTCCTCTTGAGATGCGACGGGAACGCCGGGAATTCTTTCCCGACCAAGCAGGGAAAGGATCCCTCATCTCAGGCTAGGAGTCGGAAACGGGGGCTCCTCTGGATGTGGCCGGGACTCTCGTGCTTCCTCTCAAGTGGAGACGGGTATGTCGGGGAACTTCTTGAGTTGCAGCAAGGGTGTGAAGGAACCCTTTGGAAGTTCCAGAGGTTAGGTGTGATTAGCCTCGAGATAGCCTCAGCGGAAATGGGCCTCATCTCGCCTGGAGGGGAGAACCTCCTGGATTTTCTCGAGTTGCAGCAGGTGCTCTCGACTTACTACGGGGACCTCAGGGACCCGCTCTGGTGGCCTCAGGAAAGGCCAGTCCCCAAGCGAGTTGCTCGGGGCCTCTCGGGATTCCTCTCCCCTCGATGCCGGGGCCTAAGACCTTGAGTGGAGTCGGTGCCGAAACCTGTGGATTCCTCTCCAGTGCTGACATGGATCTTGGGGTACTTCTGGAGTCTCCCCAGGAGAGTCAGTCCTCCTCTCGAGTGGGGGCATGCACGTGCTCTTTCCTCCCGAGCTGTAGCAGCAGTGTCAGGCTTCCCTTTGCGTGGATCAAGGCATCAGGGGCTTTCCCTCGAGGCTTTCCCACGAGGCTTTCCCAGGAGGCTTTCCAACAGGACTGTCCCACGTGCCACCGTGGTGTGAGTCGATCCTCGGCTTGAAAGTCGAGGCAGTGCAGGGAAAACAGGTTTCCCTGGAATGGACTGAGAAATCTGGGGGACTCTGCGAATGTGGCACGACCCTGGAGTTCCTCTCGCCTTTCCTGTGGAGAGCGCCTCCTCTTGACTTGCGACGGGAATGCCGGGAATTCTTTCCCGAATACGCCGGGAAAGGATCCCTCCTCTGGAGCTAGGAGGCGGAAACGGGGCTCCTCTGGATGTGGCGGGACTCTCGTGCTTCCTCTCGTGTGGAGACGGGTATGTCGGGGAACTTCTTGAGTTGCAGCAAGGGTGTGAAGGACCCTTTGGAAGTTCCAGAGGTAGATGTGATTAGCCTCCAGACGCCTCAGCAGAAATGGGCTTCATCTCGCCTGGAGGGGAGAACCTCCTGGATTTTCTCGAGTTGCGGCAGGTGCTCTCGTCTTACGACAGGGACGTCAGAACCCGCTCTGGTGGCCTCAGGAAAGGCCAGTCCCCATGCAAGTTGCTCGGGGGCCTCTCGGGATTCCTCTCCGTAGATGCTGGGGCCTAAGACCTTGTGTGGAGACGGTGCCGGAACCTGAGTATTCCTCTCCAGTGCTGACATGGATCTTGGGGTACTTCTGGAGTCTCCCCAGGGGAGTCAGTCCTCGTCTCGAGTGGGGCATGCACGTGCTCTTTCTTTCCGAGCTGTAGCTGCAGTGTCACTCTTCCCCTCGCGTGGATCAAGGGACCTGTGGCTTTCCCTCGAGGCTTTCCCACGAGGCTTTCCCACAGGACTATCCAACGTGCCACCGTGGTGTGAGTCGATCCTCGGCTTGAAAGTCGAGGCAGTGGAGGGAAAACAGATTTCCCTGGAATGGACTGAGACATCTGGGGGACTCTGGGAATGGTGGCACGACCCTGGAGTTCCTCTCGCCTTTCCTGTGGAGAGCGCCTCTTCTTGAGATGCGACGGTAATGCAGGGAATTCTTTCCCCACCACGCAGGGAAAGGATCCCTCCACTCGAGCTAGGAGGGGGAAACGGGGCTCCTCTGGATATGGGCGGGACTCTCGTGCTTCTCTCGAGTGGAGACGGGTATGTCGGGGAACTTCTTGAGTTGCAGCAAGGGTGTGAAGGACCCTTTCGAAGTTCCAGAGGTTAGATGTGATTAGCCTCGAGACGCTTCAACGGAAACGGGCCTCATCTCGCCTGGAGGCGAGAACTTCCTGGATTTTCTCGAGTTGTGGCAGGTGCTCTCAAGTTACGATGGGGACCTCAGGGACCCTCTCTGGCGGCCTCAGGAAAGGCCGACCCCATGCGAGTTGCTGGAGTGCCTCTCGGGATTCCTCTCCCGTAGATGCCAGCGCCTAAGACCTTGCTTGGAGTCGGTGCTGGAACGTGAGGATTCCTCTCCAGTGCTGACATTGATCTTGGGCTACTTCTGGAGTCTCCCCAGGGGAGTCAGTCTTCGTCTCGAATGCGGGCATGCACGTGCGCATTCCTCCCGAGCTGTAGCAGCAGTGTCACGCTTCCCTTCGCGTGGATAAAGGGATCTGCAGACTTTCCCTCGAGGCTTTCCCACGAGGCTTTCCCTCGAGGCTTTCCCACAGGGCTGTCCCACGTGCCACCTTGGTGTGAGTCGATCCTCGGCTTGAAAGTCGAGGCAGTGCAGGGAAAACAGGTTTCCCTGGAATGGACTGGAGACATCTGGGGGACTCTGGGAATGGTGGCACGACCCTGGAGTTCCTCTCGCCTTTCCTGTGGAGAGCGCCTCCTCTTGAGATGCGACGGGAACGCCGGGAATTCTTTCCCGACCAAGCAGGGAAAGGATCCCTCATCTCAGGCTAGGAGTCGGAAACGGGGCTCCTCTGGATGTGGCCGGGACTCTCGTGCTTCCTCTCAAGTGGAGACGGGTATGTCGGGGAACTTCTTGAGTTGCAGCAAGGGTGTGAAGAACCCTTTGGAAGTTCCAGAGGTTAGGTGTGATTAGCCTCGAGATGCCTCAGCGGAAATGGGCCTCATCTCGCCTGGAGGGGAGAACCTCCTGGATTTTCTCGAGTTGCAGCAGGTGCTCTCGACTTACTACGGGGACCTCAGGGACCCGCTCTGGTGGCCTCAGGAAAGGCCAGTCCCCAAGCGAGTTGCTCGGGGCCTCTCGGGATTCCTCTCCCGTCTATGCCGGGGCATAAGATCTTGTATGGAGTCGGTGCTGGAACCTTAGCATTCCTCTCCAGTGCTGACGTGGATCTTGGGGTTCTTCTGTAGTCTCCCCAGTGGAGTCAGTCCTCGTCTCGAGTGGGGGCATGCACATGCGCTTTTCCCTCGAGCTGTAGCAGCAGTGTCACGCTTCCCTTCGCGTGTATCAAGGGATCTGTGGCTTTCCCTCGAGGCTTTCCAACGAGGCTTTCCCACAGGGCTGTCCCACGTGCCACCGTGGTGTGAGTCGATCTTCGCTTGAAAGTCGAGGCAGTGCAGGGAAAGCAGGTTTCCCTGGAATGGACTGAGACATCCTGGGGACTCTGGGAATGGTGGAACGACCCTGGAGTTCCTCTCGCCTTTCCTGTGGAGAGCGCCTCCTCTTGAGATGCGACGGAAACGCCAGGAATTCTTTCCCGACAACGCAGGGGAAAGGATCCCTCCTCTCGAGCTAGGAGGCGGAAACGGGGCTCCTCTGGATGTGGGCGGGACTCTCGTGCTTCCTCTCGAGTCGAGATGGGTATGTCGGGGATACTTCTTGAGTTGCAGCAAGGGTGTGAAGTCGCTTTGGGAGCTCCAGAGGTTAGGTGTGATTAGCCTCGAGATGCCTCAGCGGAAATGGCACTCATCTCGCCTGGAGGGGAGAACCTCCTGGATGTTCTCGAGTTGCGGCAGGTGCTCTCGACTTACGACGTGGGACCTCAGGGACCCACTCTGGTGGGCCTCTGGAAAGGCCAGTCCCCATGCGAGTTGCTCGGGGGCCTCTCGGGATTCCTCTCCCATCGATACTGGGGCCTAAGACCTTGTGTGGAGTCAGTTCCAGAACCTGAGGATTCTCTCCAGTGCTGACATGGATCTTGGGGTACTTCTGGAGTCTCCCAGGGGAGTCAGTCCTCGTCTCGAGTGGGGGCATGCACGTGCGCTTTCCTCCCGAGCTGTAGCAGCGGTGTCGCGCTTCCCTTCAAGTGGATCAAGGGATCTGTGGATTTCCCTCGAGGCTTTCCCACGAGGCTTTCCCAGGAGGCTTTCCCACGAGGCTTTCCCACAGGGCAGTCCCACGTGCCACCGTGGTGTGAGTCGATCCTCGACTTGAAAGTCGACGCAGTGCAGGGAAAATAGGTTTTCCTGGAATCGACAGAGACATCTGGGGGACTCTGGGAATGGTGGCATGACCCTGGAGTTCCTCTCGCCTTTCCTGTGGTGAGCGCCTCCTCTTGAGATGCGACGGGAACGCCGGGAATTCTTTCCCGACCACGCAGGGAAATGGATCCCTCCTCTCGAGCTAGGAGGCGGAAACGGGGCTCCTCTGGATGTGGGCGGGACTCTCATGCTTCGTCTCGAGTGGAGACGGGTATGTCGGGGAACTTCTTGAGTTGCAGCAAGGGTGTGAAGGACCCGTTGGAAGTTCCAGAGGTTAGGTGTGACTAGCCTCGAGACGCCTCAGCGGAAATGGGCCTCATCTCGCCTGGAGGAGAGAACCTCCTGGATTTTCTCGAGTTGCGGCAGGTGCTCTCGACTTACGACGGGGACCTCAGGGACCCGCTCTGGTGGCCTCAGGAAAGGCCAGTCCCCATGCGAGTTGCTCGGGGGCCTCTCGGGATTCCTCTCCCGTCTATGCCGGGGCATAAGATCTTGTGTGGAGTCGGTGCCGGAACCTTAGCATTCCTCTCCAGTGCTGACATGGATCTTGGGGTTCTTCTGTAGTCTCCCCAGTGGAGTCAGTCCTCGTCTCGAGTGGGGGCATGCACATGCGCTTTCCCCTCGAGCTGTAGCAGCAGAGTCACGCTTCCCTTCGCGTGGATCAAGGGATCTGTGGCTTTCCCCTCGAGGCTTTCCCAACGAGGCTTTCCCACAGGGCTGTCCCACGTGCCACCGTGGTGTGAGTCGATCTTCGCTTGAAAGTCGAGGCAGTGCAGGGAAAGCAGGTTTCCCTCGGAATGGACTGAGACATCCTGGGGACTCTGGGAATGTGGAACGACCCTGGAGTTCCTCTCGCCTTTCCTGTGGAGAGCGCCTCCTCTTGAGATGCGATGGAAACGCCAGGAATTGTTTCCCGACCACGCAGGGAAAGGATCCCTCCTCTCGAGCTAGGAGGCGGAAACGGGGCTCCTCTGGATGTGGGCGGGACTCTCGTGCTTCCTTTCGAGTGTAGACGGGTATGTCGGGGATCTTCTTGAGTTGCAGCAAGGGTGTGAAGTCGCTTTGGGAGCTCCAGAGGTTAGGTGTGATTAGCCTCGAGATGCCTCAGCGGAAATGGCACTCATCTCGCCTGGAGGGGAGAACCTCCTGGATGTTCTCGAGTTGCGGCAGGTGCTCTCGACTTACGACGGGGACCTCAGGGACCCACTCTGGTGGGCTCTGGAAAGGCCAGTCCCCATGCGAGTTGTTCGGGGGCCTCTCGGGATTCCTCTCCCGTCGATGCCGGGGCCTAAGATCTTGTGTGGAGCCGGTGCCGGAACCTGAGTATTCCTCTCCAGTGCTGACGTGGATCTGGGGGACTTCTGGAGTCTCCCCAGTAGAGTCAGTCCTCCTCTCGAGTGGGGGCATGCACGTGCGCTTTCCTTCCGAGCTGTAGCAGCAGTGTCATGCTTCCCTTCGCGTGGATCAAGGGATCTGTGGCTTTCCCTCGAGGCTTTCCCACGGTGCTTTCCCACGAGGCTTTCCCACAAGGGCTGCCCACGTGCCACCGTGGTGTGAGTCGATCGTCGCTTGAAAGTCGAGGCAGTGCAGGGAAAACAGGTTTCCCTGGAATGGACTGAGACATCTGGGGGACTCTGGGAATGGTGGCACGACCCTGGAGTTCCTCTCGCCTTTCCTGTGGAGAGTGCCTCCTCTTGAGATGCGACGGAAATGCCGGGAATTCTTTCCCGACCACGCAGGGGAAGGATCTCTCCTCTCAAGCTAGGAGGCGGAAACGGGGCTCCTCTGGATGAGGGCGGGACTCTCGTGCTTCCTCTCGAGTGGAGACGGGTATGTCGGGGAAATTCTTGAGTTGCAGCCAGGGTGTGAAAGACCCTTTGTATGTTCCAGAGGGTAGGTGTGATTAGCCTCGCGGCGCCTCAGCGGAAATGGGCCTCATCTCGCCTGGAGGGGCGAACCTCCTGGATTTTCTCGAGTTGCGGCAGGTGCTCTCGACTTACGACGGGGACATCTGGGACCCGCTCTGGTGGCCTCAGGAAAGGCCAGTCCCCATGCGAGTTGCTCGGGGGCCTCTCGGTATTCCTCTCCCATCGATGCCGCGGCCTAAGACCTTCGTGTGGAGTCGGTGCCAGAACCTGAGGATTCCTCTCCAGTGCTGACATGGATCTTGGGGTACTTCTGGAGTCTAGCCAGGAGACTCAGTCCTCGTCTCGAGTGGGGGCATGCACGTGCGCTTTCCTCCCGAGCTGTAGCAGCAGTGTCACGCTTCCCATCGCGTGGATCAAGGGATCTGTGGCTTTCCCTCGAGGCTTTCCCACGAGGCTTTCCCACAGGGCTGCCCCACGTGCCACCGTGGTGTGAGTCGATCCTCGGCTTGAAAGTCGACGCAGTGCAGGGAAAACAGGTTTCCCTGGAATGGACTGAGACACCTGGTTGTCTCTGGGAATGGTGTCACGACCCTGGAGTTCCTCTCGCCTTTCCTGTGGAGAGCGCCTCCTCTTGAGATGCGACGGGAACGCCAGGGAATTCTTTCCCGACCAAGCAGGGAAAGGATCCCTCATCTCAGGCTAGGAGTCGGAAACGGGGCTCCTCTGGATGTGGCCGGGACTCTCGTGCTTCCTCTCAAGTGGAGACGGGTATGTCGGAGGAACTTCTTGAGTTGCAGCAAGGGTGTGAAGTCGCTTTGGGAGCTCCAGAGGTTAGGTGTGATTAGCCTCGAGATGCCTCAGCGGAAATGGCACTCATCTCGCCTGGAGGGGAGAACCTCCTGGATGTTCTCGAGTTGTGGCAGGTGCTCTCGACTTACGACGTGGACCTCAGGGACCCACTCTGGTGGGCTCTGGAAAGGCCAGTCCCCATGCGAGTTGTTCGGGGGCCTCTCGGGATTCCTCTCCCGTCGATGCCGGGGCCTAAGATCTTGTGTGGAGCCGGTGCCGGAACCTGAGTATTCCTCTCCAGTGCTGACGTGGATCTGGGGGACTTCTGGAGTCTCCCCAGTAGAGTCAGTCCTCCTCTCGAGTGGGGGCATGCACGTGCGCTTTCCTTCCGAGCTGTAGCAGCAGTGTCATGCTTCCCTTCGCGTGGATCAAGGGATCTGTGGCTTTCCCTCGAGGCTTTCCCACGAGGCTTTCCCACGAGGCTTTCCCACAGGGCTGTCCCACGTGTCACCGTGGTGTGAGTCGATCCTCGGCTTGAAAAGTCGACGGCAGTGCAGGGAAAACAGGTTTTCCCTGGAATCGGACTAGAGACATCTGGGGACTCTGGGAATGGTGGCATGACCCTGGAGTTCCTCTCGCCTTTCCTGTGGAGAGCGCCTCCTCTTGGAATGCGACGGGAACGGCCGGGAATTCTTTCCCGACCACGCAGGGAAAGGATCCCTCCTACTAGAGCTAGGAGGCGGAAACGGGGCTCCTCTGGATGTGGGCGGGACTCTCGTGCTTCATCTCGAGTGGAGACGGGTATGTCGGGGAACTTCTTGAGTTGCAGTAAGGGTGTGAAGGACCCGTTGGAAGTTCCAGAGGTTAGGTGTGACTAGCCTCGAGACGCCTCAGCGGAAATGGGCCTCATCTCGCCTGGAGGGGAGAACCTCCTGGATTTTCTCGAGTTGCGGCAGGTGCTCTCGACTTACGACGGGGACCTCAGGAATCCGCTCTGGTGGCCTCAGGAAAGGCCATTCCCCATGCGAGTTGCTCGGGGGCCTCTCGGGATTCCTCTCCCATCGATACTGGGGCCTAAGACCTTGTGTGGAGTCAGTTCCAGAACCTGAGGATTTCCTCTCCAGTGCTGACATGGATCTTGGGGTACTTCTGGAGTCTCCCCAGGGGAGTCAGTCCTCGTCTCGAGTGGGGGCATGCACGTGCGCTTTCCTCCCGAGCTGTAGCAGCGGTGTCGCGCTTCCCTTCAAGTGGATCAAGGGATCTGTGGATTTCCCTCGAGGCTTTCCCACGAGGCTTTCCCAGGAGGCTTTCCCACGAGGCTTTCCCACAGGGCAGTCCCACGTGCCACCGTGGTGTGAGTCGATCCTCGACTTGAAAGTCGACGCAGTGCAGGGAAAATAGGTTTTCCTGGAATCGACAGAGACATCTGGGGGACTCTGGGAATGGTGGCATGACCCTGGAGTTCCTCTCGCCTTTCCTGTGGTGAGCGCCTCCTCTTGAGATGCGACGGGAACGCCGGGAATTCTTTCCCGACCACGCAGGGAAATGATCCCTCCTCTCGAGCTAGGAGGCGGAAACGGGGCTCCTCTGGATGTGGGCGGGACTCTCATGCTTCGTCTCGAGTGGAGACGGGTATGTCGGGGAACTTCTTGAGTTGCGGCAAGGGTGTGAAGGACCCGTTGGAAGTTCCAGAGGTTAGGTGTGACTAGCCTCGAGACGCCTCAGCGGAAATGGGCCTCATCTCGCCTGGAGGAGAGAACCTCCTGGATTTTCTCGAGTTGCGGCAGGTGCTCTCGACTTACGACGGGGACCTCAGGGACCCGCTCTGGTGGCCTCAGGAAAGGCCAGTCCCCATGCGAGTTGCTCGGGGGCCTCTCGGGATTCCTCTCCCGTCTATGCCGGGGCATAAGATCTTGTGTGGAGTCGGTGCCGGAACCTTAGCATTCCTCTCCAGTGCTGACATGGATCTTGGGGTTCTTCTGTAGTCTCCCCAGTGGAGTCAGTCCTCGTCTCGAGTGGGGGCATGCACATGCGCTTTCCCCTCGAGCTGTAGCAGCAGAGTCACGCTTCCCTTCGCGTGGATCAAGGGATCTGTGGCTTTCCCTCGAGGCTTTCCAACGAGGCTTTCCCACAGGGCTGTCCCACGTGCCACCGTGGTGTGAGTCGATCTTCGCTTGAAAGTCGAGGCAGTGCAGGGAAAGCAGGTTTCCCTCGGAATGGACTGAGACATCCTGGGGACTCTGGGAATGTGGAACGACCCTGGAGTTCCTCTCGCCTTTCCTGTGGAGAGCGCCTCCTCTTGAGATGCGATGGAAACGCCAGGAATTGTTTCCCGACCACGCAGGGAAAGGATCCCTCCTCTCGAGCTAGGAGGCGGAAACGGGGCTCCTCTGGATGTGGGCGGGACTCTCGTGCTTCCTTTCGAGTGTAGACGGGTATGTCGGGGATCTTCTTGAGTTGCAGCAAGGGTGTGAAGTCGCTTTGGGAGCTCCAGAGGTTAGGTGTGATTAGCCTCGAGATGCCTCAGCGGAAATGGCACTCATCTCGCCTGGAGGGGAGAACCTCCTGGATGTTCTCGAGTTGCGGCAGGTGCTCTCGACTTACGACGGGGACCTCAGGGACCCACTCTGGTGGGCTCTGGAAAGGCCAGTCCCCATGCGAGTTGTTCGGGGGCCTCTCGGGATTCCTCTCCCGTCGATGCCGGGGCCTAAGATCTTGTGTGGAGCCGGTGCCGGAACCTGAGTATTCCTCTCCAGTGCTGACGTGGATCTGGGGGGACTTCTGGAGTCTCCCCAGTAGAGTCAGTCCTCCTCTCGAGTGGGGGCATGCACGTGCGCTTTCCTTCCGAGCTGTAGTAGCAGTGTCATGCTTCCCTTCGCGTGGATCAAGGGATCTGTGGCTTTCCCTCGAGGCTTTCCCACGGTGCTTTCCCACGAGGCTTTCCCACAAGGCTGCCCACGTGCCACCGTGGTGTGAGTCGATCGTCGGCTTGAAAGTCGAGGCAGTGCAGGGAAAACAGGTTTCCCTGGAATGGACTGAGACATCTGGGGGACTCTGGGAATGGTGGCACGACCCTGGAGTTCCTCTCGCCTTTCCTGTGGAGAGCGCCTCCTCTTGAGATGCGACGGAAATGCCGGGAATTCTTTCCCGACCACGCAGGGAAAGGATCTCTCCTCTCAAGCTAGGAGGCGGAAACGGGGCTCCTCTGGATGTGGGCGGGACTCTCGTGACTTCCTCTCGAGTGGAGACGGGTATGTCGGGGAACTTCTTGAGTTGCAGCAAGGGTGTGAAGACCCTTTGGTATGTTCCAGAGGTTAGGTGTGATTAGCCTCCGAGACGCCTCAGCGGAAATGGGCCTCATCTCGCCTGGAGGGGCAGAACCTCCTGGATTTTCTCGAGTTGCGGCAGGTGCTCTCGACTTACGACGGGGACATCTAGGGACCCGCTCTGGTGGCCTCAGGAAAGGCCAGTCCCCATGCGAGTTGCTCGGGGGCCTCTCGGTATTCCTCTCCCATCGATGCCGGGGCCTAAGACCTTGTGTGGAGTCGGTGCCAGAACCTGAGGATTCCTCTCCAGTGCTGACATGGATCTTGGGGTACTTCTGGAGTCTACGCCAGGAGACTCAGTCCTCGTCTCGAGTGGGGGCATGCACGTGCGCTTTCCTCCCGAGCTGTAGCAGCAGTGTCACGCTTCCCATTCGCGTGGATCAAGGGATCTGTGGCTTTCCCTCGAGGCTTTCCCACGAGGCTTTCCCACAGGGCTGTCCCCACGTGCCACCGTGGTGTGAGTCGATCCTCGGCTTGAAAGTCGACGCAGTGCAGGGAAAACAGGTTTCCCTGGAATGGACTGAGACATCCTGGGTGATCTCTGGGAATGGTGGTCACGACCCTGGAGTTCCTCTCGCCTTTCCTGTGGAGAGCGCCTCCTCTTGAGATGCGACGGGAACGCCGGGAATTCTTTCCCGACCAACGCAGGGAAAGGATCCCTCATCTCAGGCTAGGAGTCGGAAACGGGGCTCCTCTGGATGTGGCCGGGACTCTCGTGCTTCCTCTCGAGTGGAGACGGGTATGTCGGGGAACTTCTTGAGTTGCAGCAAGGGTGTGAAGAACCCTTTGGAAGTTCCAGAGGTTAGGTGTGATTAGCCTCGAGATGCCTCAGCGGAAATGGGCCTCATCTCGCCTGGAGGGGAGAACCTCCTGGATTTTCTCGAGTTGCAGCAGGTGCTCTCGACTTACTACGGGGACCTCAGGGACCCGCTCTGGTGGCCTCAGGAAAGGCCAGTCCCCAAGCGAGTTGCTCGGGGGCCTCTCGGGATTCCTCTCCCGTCTATGCCGGGGCATAAGATCTTGTGTGGAGTCGGTGCCGGAACCTTAGCTATTCCTCTCCAGTGCTGACATGGATCTTGGGGTTCTTCTGTAGTCTCCCCAGTGGAGTCAGTCCTCGTCTCGAGTGGGGGCATGCACATGCGCTTTCCCCTCGAGCTGTAGCAGCAGTGTCACGCTTCCCTTCGCGTGGATCAAGGGATCTGTGGCTTTCCCTCGAGGCTTTCCAACGAGGCTTTCCCACAGGGCTGTCCCACGTGCCACCGTGGTGTGAGTCGATCTTCGCTTGAAAGTCGAGGCAGTGCAGGGAAAGCAGGTTTCCCTGGAATGGACTGAGACATCCTGGGGACTCTGGGAATGGTGGAACGACCCTGGAGTTCCTCTCGCCTTTCCTGTGGAGAGCGCCTCCTCTTGAGATGCGACGGAAACGCCAGGAATTGTTTCCCGACCACGCAGGGAAAGGATCCCTCCTCTCGAGCTAGGAGGCGGAAACGGGGCTCCTCTGGATGTGGGCGGGACTCTCGTGCTTCCTCTCGAGTCGAGATGGGTATGTCGGGGAACTTCTTGAGTTGCAGCAAGGGTGTGAAGTCGCTTTGGGAGCTCCAGAGGTTAGGTGTGATTAGCCTCGAGATGCCTCAGCGGAAATGGCACTCATCTCGCCTGGAGGGGAGAACCTCCTGGATGTTCTCGAGTTGCGGCAGGTGCTCTCGACTTACGACGGGGACCTCAGGGACCCACTCTGGTGGGCTCTGGAAAGGCCAGTCCCCATGCGAGTTGTTCGGGGGCCTCTCGGGATTCCTCTCCCGTCGATGCCGGGGCCTAAGATCTTGTGTGGAGCCGGTGCCGGAACCTGAGTATTCCTCTCCAGTGCTGACGTGGATCTGGGGGACTTCTGGAGTCTCCCCAGTAGAGTCAGTCCTCCTCTCGAGTGGGGGCATGCACGTGCGCTTTCCTTCCGAGCTGTAGCAGCAGTGTCATGCTTCCCTTCGCGTGGATCAAGGGATCTGTGGCTTTCCCTCGAGGCTTTCCCACGAGGCTTTCCCACGAGGCTTTCCCACAGGGCTGTCCCACGTGCCACCGTGGTGTGAGTCGATCCTCGGCTTGAAAGTCGACGCAGTGCAGGGAAAACAGGTTTCCCTGGAATGGACTGAGACATCTGGGGGACTCTGGGAATGGTGGCACGACCCTGGAGTTCCTCTCGCCTTTCCTGTGGAGAGCGCCTCCTCTTGGAGATGCGACGGGAAGGCCGGGAATTCTTTCCCGACCACGCAGGGAAAGGATCCCTCCTCTCAAGCTAGGAGGCGGAAACGGGGCTCCTCTGGATGTGGGCGGGACTCTCGTGCTTCGTCTCGAGTGGAGACGGGTATGTCGGGGAACTTCTTGAGTTGCAGCAAGGGTGTGAAGGACCCTTTGGAAGTTCCAGAGGTTAGGTGTGATTAGCCTCGAGACGCCTCAGCGGAAATGGGCCTCATCTCGCCTGGAGGGGAGAACCTCCTGGATTTTCTCGAGTTGCGGCAGGTGCTCTCGACTTACGACGGGGACCTCAGGGACCCGCTCTGGTGGCCTCAGGAAAGGCCAGTCCCCATGCGAGTTGCTCGGGGGCCTCTCGGGATTCCTCTCCCATCGATGCCGGGGCCTAAGACCTTGTGTGGAGTCGGTGCCAGGAACCTGAGGATTCCTCTCCAGTGCTGACATGGATCTTGGGGTACTTCTGGAGTCTCCCCAGGGGAGTCAGTCCTCGTCTCGAGTGGGGGCATGCACGTGCGCTTTCCTCCCGAGCTGTAGCAGCAGTGTCACGCTTCCCTTCGCGTGGATCAAGGGATCTGTGGCTTTCCCTCGAGGCTTTCCCACGAGGCTTTCCCACGAGGCTTTCCCACAGGGCTGTCCCACGTGCCACCGTGGTGTGAGTCGATCCTCGCTTGAAAGTCGACGGCAGTGCAGGGAAAACAGGTTTCCCTGGAATGGACTGAGACATCTGGGGACTCTGGGAATGGTGGCACGACCCTGGAGTTCCTCTCGCCTTTCCTGTGGAGAGCGCCTCCTCTTGAGATGCGACGGGAACGCCGGGAATTCTTTCCCGACCACGCAGGGAAAGGATCCCTCCTCTCGAGCTAGGAGGCGGAAACGGGGCTCCTCTGGATGTGGGCGGGACTCTCGTGCTTCCTCTCGAGTGGAGACGGGTATGTCGGGGAACTTCTTGAGTTGCAGCAAGGGTGTGAAGGACCCTTTGGAAGTTCCAGAGGTTAGGTGTGATTAGCCTCGAGATCGCCTCAGCGGAAATGGGCCTCATCTCGCCTGGAGGGGAGAACCTCCTGGATTTTCTCGAGTTGCGGCAGGTGCTCTCGACTTACGACGGGGACCTCAGGGACCCGCTCTGGTGGCCTCAGGAAAGGCCAGTCCCCATGCGAGTTGCTCGGGGGCCTCTCGGGATTCCTCTCCCGTCGATGCCGGGGCCATAAGATCTTGTGTGGAGTCGGTGCCGGAACCTTGAGCATTCCTCTCCAGTGCTGACATGGATCTTGGGGTTCTTCTGTAGTCTCCCCAGTGGAGTCAGTCCTCGTCTCGAGTGGGGGCATGCACATGCGCTTTCCCTCCGAGCTGTAGCAGCAGTGTCACGCTTCCCTTCGCGTGGATCAAGGGATCTGTGGCTTTCCCTCGAGGCTTTCCCAACGAGGCTTTCCCACAGGGCTGTCCCACGTGCCACCGTGGTGTGAGTCGATCTTCGGCTTGAAAGTCGAGGCAGTGCAGGGAAAAGCAGGTTTCCCTGGAATGGACTGAGACATCCTGGGGACTCTGGGAATGGTGGAACGACCCTGGAGTTCCTCTCGCCTTTCCTGTGGAGAGCGCCTCCTCTTGAGATGCGACGGGAAACGCCAGGAATTGTTTCCCGACCACGCAGGGAAAGGATCCCTCCTCTCGAGCTAGGAGGCGGAAACGGGGCTCCTCTGGATGTGGGCGGGACTCTCGTGCTTCCTCTCGAGTGGAGACGGGTATGTCGGGGAACTTCTTGAGTTGCAGCAAGGGTGTGAAGTCGCTTTGGGAGCTCCAGAGGTTAGGTGTGATTAGCCTCGAGATGCCTCAGCGGAAATGGGCACTCATCTCGCCTGGAGGGGAGAACCTCCTGGATGTTCTCGAGTTGCGGCAGGTGCTCTCGACTTACGACGGGGACCTCAGGGACCCACTCTGGTGGGCCTCTGGAAAGGCCAGTCCCCATGCGAGTTGTTCGGGGGCCTCTCGGGATTCCTCTCCCGTCGATGCCGGGGCCTAAGATCTTGTGTGGAGTCCGGTGCCGGAACCTGAGTATTCCTCTCCAGTGCTGACATGGATCTTGGGGGTACTTCTGGAGTCTCCCCAGTAGGAGTCAGTCCTCCGTCTCGAGTGGGGGCATGCACGTGCGCTTTCCTTCCGAGCTGTAGCAGCAGTGTCATGCTTCCCTTCGCGTGGATCAAGGGATCTGTGGCTTTCCCTCGAGGCTTTCCCACGAGGCTTTCCCACGAGGCTTTCCCACAGGGCTGTCCCACGTGTCCACCGTGGTGTGAGTCGATCCTCGGCTTGAAAGTCGACGCAGTGCAGGGAAAACAGGTTTCCCTGGAATGGACTGAGACATCTGGGGGACTCTGGGAATGGTGGCACGACCCTGGAGTTCCTCTCGCCTTTCCTGTGGAGAGCGCCTCCTCTTGGAGATGCGACGGGAACGCCGGGAATTCTTTCCCGACCACGCAGGGAAAGGATCCCTCCTCTCAAGCTAGGAGGCGGAAACGGGGCTCCTCTGGATGTGGGCGGGACTCTCGTGCTTCCTCTCGAGTGGAGACGGGTATGTCGGGGAACTTCTTGAGTTGCAGCAAGGGTGTGAAGGACCCTTTGGAAGTTCCAGAGGTTAGGTGTGATTAGCCTCGAGACGCCTCAGCGGAAATGGGCCTCATCTCGCCTGGAGGGGAGAACCTCCTGGATTTTCTCGAGTTGCGGCAGGTGCTCTCGACTTACGACGGGGACCTCAGGGACCCGCTCTGGTGGCCTCAGGAAAGGCCAGTCCCCATGCGAGTTGCTCGGGGGCCTCTCGGGATTCCTCTCCCGTCGATGCCGGGCCTAAGACCTTGTGTGGAGTCGGTGCCGGAACCTGAGGATTCCTCTCCAGTGCTGACATGGATCTTGGGGTACTTCTGGAGTCTCCCCAGGGGAGTCAGTCCTCGTCTCGAGTGGGGGCATGCACGTGCGCTTTCCTCCCGAGCTGTAGCAGCAGTGTCACGCTTCCCTTCGCGTGGATCAAGGGATCTGTGGCTTTCCCTCGAGGCTTTCCCACGAGGCTTTCCCACAGGCTTCCACAGGCTGTCCCACGTGCCACCGTGGTGTGAGTCGATCCTCGGCTTGAAAGTCGAGGCAGTGCAGGGAAAACAGGTTTCCCTGGAATGGACTGAGACATCCTGGGGACTCTGGGAATGGTGGCACGACCCTGGAGTTCCTCTCGCCTTTCCTGTGGAGAGCGCCTCCTCTTGAGATGCGACGGGAACGCCGGGAATTCTTTCCCGACCACGCAGGGAAAGGATCCCTCCTCTCGAGCTAGGAGGCGGAAACGGGGCTCCTCTGGATGTGGGCGGGACTCTCGTGCTTCCTCTCGAGTGGAGACGGGTATGTCGGGGAACTTCTTGAGTTGCAGCAAGGGTGTGAAGGACCCTTTGGAAGTTCCAGAGGTTAGGTGTGATTAGCCTCGAGATGCCTCAGCGGAAATGGGCCTCATCTCGCCTGGAGGGGAGAACCTCCTGGATTTTCTCGAGTTGCGGCAGGTGCTCTCGACTTACGACGGGGACCTCAGGGACCCGCTCTGGTGGCCTCAGGAAAGGCCAGTCCCCATGCGAGTTGCTCGGGGGCCTCTCGGGATTCCTCTCCCGTCGATGCCGGGGCCTAAGATCTTGTGTGGAGTCGGTGCCGGAACCTGAGGATTCCTCTCCAGTGCTGACATGGATCTTGGGGTACTTCTGGAGTCTCCCCAGTGGAGTCAGTCCTCGTCTCGAGTGGGGGCATGCACGTGCGCTTTCCTCCGAGCTGTAGCAGCAGTGTCACGCTTCCCTTCGCGTGGATCAAGGGATCTGTGGCTTTCCCTCGAGGCTTTCCCACGAGGCTTTCCCACGAGGCTTTCCCACAGGGCTGTCCCACGTGCCACCGTGGTGTGAGTCGATCCTCGCTTGAAAGTCGAGGCAGTGCAGGGAAAACAGGTTTCCCTGGAATGGACTGAGACATCTGGGGGACTCTGGGAATGGTGGCACGACCCTGGAGTTCCTCTCGCCTTTCCTGTGGAGAGCGCCTCCTCTTGAGATGCGACGGGAACGCCGGGAATTCTTTCCCGACCACGCAGGGAAAGGATCCCTCCTCTCGAGCTAGGAGGCGGAAACGGGGCTCCTCTGGATGTGGGCGGGACTCTCGTGCTTCCTCTCGAGTGGAGACGGGTATGTCGGGGAACTTCTTGAGTTGCAGCAAGGGTGTGAAGGACCCTTTGGAAGTTCCAGAGGTTAGGTGTGATTAGCCTCGAGACGCCTCAGCGGAAATGGGCCTCATCTCGCCTGGAGGGGAGAACCTCCTGGATTTTCTCGAGTTGCGGCAGGTGCTCTCGACTTACGACGGGGACCTCAGGGACCCGCTCTGGTGGCCTCAGGAAAGGCCAGTCCCCATGCGAGTTGCTCGGGGCCTCTCGGGATTCCTCTCCCGTCGATGCCGGGGCCTAAGATCTTGTGTGGAGTCGGTGCCGGAACCTGAGGATTCCTCTCCAGTGCTGACATGGATCTTGGGGTACTTCTGGAGTCTCCCCAGTGGAGTCAGTCCTCGTCTCGAGTGGGGGCATGCACGTGCGCTTTCCTCCCGAGCTGTAGCAGCAGTGTCACGCTTCCCTTCGCGTGGATCAAGGGATCTGTGGCTTTCCCTCGAGGCTTTCCCACGAGGCTTTCCCACGAGGCTTTCCCACAGGGCTGTCCCACGTGCCACCGTGGTGTGAGTCGATCCTCGGCTTGAAAGTCGACGGCAGTGCAGGGAAAACAGGTTTCCCTGGAATGGACTGAGACATCTGGGGGACTCTGGGAATGGTGGCACGACCCTGGAGTTCCTCTCGCCTTTCCTGTGGAGAGCGCCTCCTCTTGAGATGCGACGGGAACGCCGGGAATTCTTTCCCGACCACGCAGGGAAAGGATCCCTCCTCTCGAGCTAGGAGGCGGAAACGGGGCTCCTCTGGATGTGGGCGGGACTCTCGTGCTTCCTCTCGAGTGGAGACGGGTATGTCGGGGAACTTCTTGAGTTGCAGCAAGGGTGTGAAGGACCCTTTGGAAGTTCCAGAGGTTAGGTGTGATTAGCCTCGAGACGCCTCAGCGGAAATGGGCCTCATCTCGCCTGGAGGGGAGAACCTCCTGGATTTTCTCGAGTTGCGGCAGGTGCTCTCGACTTACGACGGGGACCTCAGGGACCCGCTCTGGTGGCCTCAGGAAAGGCCAGTCCCCATGCGAGTTGCTCGGGGGCCTCTCGGGATTCCTCTCCCGTCGATGCCGGGGCCTAAGATCTTGTGTGGAGTCGGTGCCGGAACCTGAGGATTCCTCTCCAGTGCTGACATGGATCTTGGGGTACTTCTGGAGTCTCCCCAGTGGAGTCAGTCCTCGTCTCGAGTGGGGGCATGCACGTGCGCTTTCCCTCCGAGCTGTAGCAGCAGTGTCACGCTTCCCTTCGCGTGGATCAAGGGATCTGTGGCTTTCCCTCGAGGCTTTCCCACGAGGCTTTCCCACGAGGCTTTCCCACAGGGCTGTCCCACGTGCCACCGTGGTGTGAGTCGATCCTCGCTTGAAAGTCGAGGCAGTGCAGGGAAAACAGGTTTCCCTGGAATGGACTGAGACATCTGGGGGACTCTGGGAATGGTGGCACGACCCTGGAGTTCCTCTCGCCTTTCCTGTGGAGAGCGCCTCCTCTTGAGATGCGACGGAAACGCCAGGGAATTCTTTCCCGACCACGCAGGGAAAGGATCCCTCCTCTCGAGCTAGGAGGCGGAAACGGGGCTCCTCTGGATGTGGGCGGGACTCTCGTGCTTCCTCTCGAGTGGAGACGGGTATGTCGGGGAACTTCTTGAGTTGCAGCAAGGGTGTGAAGACCCTTTGGAAGTTCCAGAGGTTAGGTGTGATTAGCCTCGAGACGCCTCAGCGGAAATGGCCTCATCTCGCCTGGAGGGGAGAACCTCCTGGATTTTCTCGAGTTGCGGCAGGTGCTCTCGACTTACGACGGGGACCTCAGGGACCCGCTCTGGTGGCCTCAGGAAAGGCCAGTCCCCATGCGAGTTGCTCGGGGGCCTCTCGGGATTCCTCTCCCGTCGATGCCGGGGCCTAAGATCTTGTGTGGAGTCGGTGCCGGAACCTGAGGATTCCTCTCCAGTGCTGACATGGATCTTGGGGTACTTCTGGAGTCTCCCCAGTGGAGTCAGTCCTCGTCTCGAGTGGGGGCATGCACGTGCGCTTTCCTCCCGAGCTGTAGCAGCAGTGTCACGCTTCCCTTCGCGTGGATCAAGGGATCTGTGGCTTTCCCTCGAGGCTTTCCCACGAGCGCTTTCCCACGAGGCTTTCCCACAGGGCTGTCCCACGTGCCACCGTGGTGTGAGTCGATCCTCGGCTTGAAAGTCGACGCAGTGCAGGGAAAACAGGTTTTCCCTGGAATGGACTGAGACATCTGGGGGACTCTGGGAATGGTGGCACGACCCTGGAGTTCCTCTCGCCTTTCCTGTGGAGAGCGCCTCCTCTTGAGATGCGACGGGAACGCCGGGAATTCTTTCCCGACCACGCAGGGAAAGGATCCCTCCTCTCAGCTAGGAGGCGGAAACGGGGCTCCTCTGGATGTGGGCGGGACTCTCGTGCTTCCTCTCGAGTGGAGACGGGTATGTCGGGGAACTTCTTGAGTTGCAGCAAGGGTGTGAAGGACCCTTTGGAAGTTCCAGAGGTTAGGTGTGATTAGCCTCGAGACGCCTCAGCGGAAATGGGCCTCATCTCGCCTGGAGGGGAGAACCTCCTGGATTTTCTCGAGTTGCGGCAGGTGCTCTCGACTTACGACGGGGACCTCAGGGACCCGCTCTGGTGGCCTCAGGAAAGGCCAGTCCCCATGCGAGTTGCTCGGGGGCCTCTCGGGATTCCTCTCCCGTCGATGCCGGGCCTAAGATCTTGTGTGGAGTCGGTGCCGGAACCTGAGGATTCCTCTCCAGTGCTGACATGGATCTTGGGGTACTTCTGGAGTCTCCCCAGGGAGTCAGTCCTCGTCTCGAGTGGGGGCATGCACGTGCGCTTTCCTCCCGAGCTGTAGCAGCAGTGTCACGCTTCCCTTCGCGTGGATCAAGGGATCTGTGGCTTTCCTCGAGCTCCGAGGCTTTCCCACGAGGCTTTCCCACAGGGCTGTCCCACGTGCCACCGTGGTGTGAGTCGATCCTCGGCTTGAAAGTCGAGGCAGTGCAGGGAAACAGGTTTCCCTGGAATGGACTGAGACATCTGGGGGACTCTGGGAATGGTGGCACGACCCTGGAGTTCCTCTCGCCTTTCCTGTGGAGAGCGCCTCCTCTTGAGATGCGACGGGAACGCCGGAATTCTTTCCCGACCACGCAGGGAAAGGATCCCTCCTCTCGAGCTAGGAGGCGGAAACGGGGCTCCTCTGGATGTGGGCGGGACTCTCGTGCTTCCTCTCGAGTGGAGACGGGTATGTCGGGGAACTTCTTGAGTTGCAGCAAGGGTGTGAAGGACCCTTTGGAAGTTCCAGAGGTTAGGTGTGATTAGCCTCGAGATGCCTCAGCGGAAATGGGCCTCATCTCGCCTGGAGGGGAGAACCTCCTGGATTTTCTCGAGTTGCGGCAGGTGCTCTCGACTTACGACGGGGACCTCAGGGACCCGCTCTGGTGGCCTCAGGAAAGGCCAGTCCCCATGCGAGTTGCTCGGGGGCCTCTCGGGATTCCTCTCCCGTCGATGCCGGGGCCTAAGATCTTGTGTGGAGTCGGTGCCGGAACCTGAGGATTCCTCTCCAGTGCTGACATGGATCTTGGGGTACTTCTGGAGTCTCCCCAGTGGAGTCAGTCCTCGTCTCGAGTGGGGGCATGCACGTGCGCTTTCCTCCCGAGCTGTAGCAGCAGTGTCACGCTTCCCTTCGCGTGGATCAAGGGATCTGTGGCTTTCCCTCGAGGCTTTCCCACGAGGCTTTCCCACAGGGCTGTCCCACGTGCCACCGTGGTGTGAGTCGATCCTCGGCTTGAAAGTCGAGGCAGTGCAGGGAAAACAGGTTTCCCTGGAATGGACTGAGACATCTGGGGACTCTGGGAATGGTGGCACGACCCTGGAGTTCCTCTCGCCTTTCCTGTGGAGAGCGCCTCCTCTTGGAGATGCGACGGGAACGCCGGGAATTCTTTCCCGACCACGCAGGGAAAGGATCCCTCCTCTCGAGCTAGGAGGCGGAAACGGGGCTCCTCTGGATGTGGGCGGGACTCTCGTGCTTCCTCTCGAGTGGAGACGGGTATGTCGGGGAACTTCTTGAGTTGCAGCAAGGGTGTGAAGGACCCTTTGGAAGTTCCAGAGGTTAGGTGTGATTAGCCTCGAGACGCCTCAGCGGAAATGGGCCTCATCTCGCCTGGAGGGGAGAACCTCCTGGATTTTCTCGAGTTGCGGCAGGTGCTCTCGACTTACGACGGGGACCTCAGGGACCCGCTCTGGTGGCCTCAGGAAAGGCCAGTCCCCATGCGAGTTGCTCGGGGGCCTCTCGGGATTCCTCTCCCGTCGATGCCGGGGCCTAAGATCTTGTGTGGAGTCGGTGCCGGAACCTGAGGATTCCTCTCCAGTGCTGACATGGATCTTGGGGTACTTCTGGAGTCTCCCCAGGGGAGTCAGTCCTCGTCTCGAGTGGGGGCATGCACGTGCGCTTTCCTCCGAGCTGTAGCAGCAGTGTCACGCTTCCCTTCGCGTGGATCAAGGGATCTGTGGCTTTCCCTCGAGGCTTTCCCACGAGGCTTTCCCACGAGGCTTTCCCACAGGGCTGTCCCACGTGCCACCGTGGTGTGAGTCGATCCTCGGCTTGAAAGTCGAGCAGTGCAGGGAAAACAGGTTTCCCTGGAATGGACTGAGACATCTGGGGACTCTGGGAATGGTGGCACGACCCTGGAGTTCCTCTCGCCTTTCCTGTGGAGAGCGCCTCCTCTTGAGATGCGACGGGAACGCCGGGAATTCTTTCCCGACCACGCAGGGAAAGGATCCCTCCTCTCGAGCTAGGAGGCGGAAACGGGGCTCCTCTGGATGTGGGCGGGACTCTCGTGCTTCCTCTCGAGTGGAGACGGGTATGTCGGGGAACTTCTTGAGTTGCAGCAAGGGTGTGAAGGACCCTTTGGAAGTTCCAGAGGTTAGGTGTGATTAGCCTCGAGACGCCTCAGCGGAAATGGGCCTCATCTCGCCTGGAGGGGAGAACCTCCTGGATTTTCTCGAGTTGCGGCAGGTGCTCTCGACTTACGACGGGGACCTCAGGGACCCGCTCTGGTGGCCTCAGGAAAGGCCAGTCCCCATGCGAGTTGCTCGGGGGCCTCTCGGGATTCCTCTCCCGTCGATGCCGGGGCCTAAGATCTTGTGTGGAGTCGGTGCCGGAACCTGAGGATTCCTCTCCAGTGCTGACATGGATCTTGGGGTACTTCTGGAGTCTCCCCAGTGGAGTCAGTCCTCGTCTCGAGTGGGGGCATGCACGTGCGCTTTCCTCCGAGCTGTAGCAGCAGTGTCACGCTTCCCTTCGCGTGGATCAAGGGATCTGTGGCTTTCCCTCGAGGCTTTCCCAACGAGGCTTTCCCACAGGGCTGTCCCACGTGCCACCGTGGTGTGAGTCGATCCTCGCTTGAAAGTCGAGGCAGTGCAGGGAAAACAGGTTTCCCTGGAATGGACTGAGACATCCTGGGGACTCTGGGAATGGTGGCACGACCCTGGAGTTCCTCTCGCCTTTCCTGTGGAGAGCGCCTCCTCTTGAGATGCGACGGAACGCCAGGAATTCTTTCCCGACCACGCAGGGAAAGGATCCCTCCTCTCGAGCTAGGAGGCGGAAACGGGGCTCCTCTGGATGTGGGCGGGACTCTCGTGCTTCCTCTCGAGTGGAGACGGGTATGTCGGGGAATCTTCTTGAGTTGCAGCAAGGGTGTGAAGGACCGCTTTGGGAAGTTCCAGAGGTTAGGTGTGATTAGCCTCGAGACTGCCTCAGCGGAAATGGCACTCATCTCGCCTGGAGGGGAGAACCTCCTGGATTTTCTCGAGTTGCGGCAGGTGCTCTCGACTTACGACGGGGACCTCAGGGACCCGCTCTGGTGGCCTCAGGAAAGGCCAGTCCCCATGCGAGTTGCTCGGGGGCCTCTCGGGATTCCTCTCCCGTCGATGCCGGGGCCTAAGATCTTGTGTGGAGTCGGTGCCGGAACCTGAGGTATTCCTCTCCAGTGCTGACGATGGATCTTGGGGGTACTTCTGGAGTCTCCCCAGGAGAGTCAGTCCTCGTCTCGAGTGGGGGCATGCACGTGCGCTTTCCTCCGAGCTGTAGCAGCAGTGTCATCGCTTCCCTTCGCGTGGATCAAGGGATCTGTGGCTTTCCCTCGAGGCTTTCCCACGAGGCTTTCCCACGAGGCTTTCCCACAGGGCTGTCCCACGTGCCACCGTGGTGTGAGTCGATCCTCGGCTTGAAAGTCGAGGCAGTGCAGGGAAAACAGGTTTCCCTGGAATGGACTGAGACATCTGGGGGACTCTGGGAATGGTGGCACGACCCTGGAGTTCCTCTCGCCTTTCCTGTGGAGAGCGCCTCCTCTTGAGATGCGACGGGAACGCCGGGAATTCTTTCCCGACCACGCAGGGAAAGGATCCCTCCTCTATGAGCTAGGAGGCGGAAACGGGGCTCCTCTGGATGTGGGCGGGACTCTCGTGCTTCCTCTCGAGTGGAGACGGGTATGTCGGGGAACTTCTTGAGTTGCAGCAAGGGTGTGAAGGACCCTTTGGAAGTTCCAGAGGTTAGGTGTGATTAGCCTCGAGACGCCTCAGCGGAAATGGGCCTCATCTCGCCTGGAGGGGAGAACCTCCTGGATTTTCTCGAGTTGCGGCAGGTGCTCTCGACTTACGACGGGGACCTCAGGGACCCGCTCTGGTGGCCTCAGGAAAGGCCAGTCCCCATGCGAGTTGCTCGGGGCCTCTCGGGATTCCTCTCCCGTCGATGCCTGGGGCCTAAGACCTTGTGTGGAGTCGGTGCCGGAACCTGAGGATTCCTCTCCAGTGCTGACATGGATCTTGGGGTACTTCTGGAGTCTCCCCAGGGAGTCAGTCCTCGTCTCGAGTGGGGGCATGCACGTGCGCTTTCCTCCCGAGCTGTAGCAGCAGTGTCACGCTTCCCTTCGCGTGGATCAAGGGATCTGTGGCTTTCCCTCGAGGCTTTCCCACGAGCTTCCAGGAGGCTTTCCCACAGGGCTGTCCCACGTGCCACCGTGGTGTGAGTCGATCCTCGGCTTGAAAGTCGACGCAGTGCAGGGAAAACAGGTTTCCCTGGAATGGACTGAGACATCTGGGGGACTCTGGGAATGGTGGCACGACCCTGGAGTTCCTCTCGCCTTTCCTGTGGAGAGCGCCTCCTCTTGAGATGCGACGGGAACGCCGGGAATTCTTTCCCGACCACGCAGGGAAAGGATCCCTCCTCTCGAGCTAGGAGGCGGAAACGGGGCTCCTCTGGATGTGGGCGGGACTCTCGTGCTTCCTCTCGAGTGGAGACGGGTATGTCGGGGAACTTCTTGAGTTGCAGCAAGGGTGTGAAGGACCCTTTGGAAGTTCCAGAGGTTAGGTGTGATTAGCCTCGAGACGCCTCAGCGGAAATGGGCCTCATCTCGCCTGGAGGGGAGAACCTCCTGGATTTTCTCGAGTTGCGGCAGGTGCTCTCGACTTACGACGGGGACCTCAGGGACCCGCTCTGGTGGCCTCAGGAAAGGCCAGTCCCCATGCGAGTTGCTCGGGGGCCTCTCGGGATTCCTCTCCCGTCGATGCCGGGGCCTAAGATCTTGTGTGGAGTCGGTGCCGGAACCTGAGGATTCCTCTCCAGTGCTGACATGGATCTTGGGGTACTTCTGGAGTCTCCCCAGGGGAGTCAGTCCTCGTCTCGAGTGGGGGCATGCACGTGCGCTTTCCTCCCGAGCTGTAGCAGCAGTGTCACGCTTCCCTTCGCGTGGATCAAGGGATCTGTGGCTTTCCTCGAGGCTTTCCACGAGGCTTTCCCACGAGGCTTTCCCACAGGGCTGTCCCACGTGCCACCGTGGTGTGAGTCGATCCTCGGCTTGAAAGTCGAGGCAGTGCAGGGAAAACAGGTTTCCCTGGAATGGACTGAGACATCTGGGGACTCTGGGAATGGTGGCACGACCCTGGAGTTCCTCTCGCCTTTCCTGTGGAGAGCGCCTCCTCTTGAGATGCGACGGGAACGCCGGGAATTCTTTCCCGACCACGCAGGGAAAGGATCCCTCCTCTCGAGCTAGGAGGCGGAAACGGGGCTCCTCTGGATGTGGGCGGGACTCTCGTGCTTCCTCTCGAGTGGAGACGGGTATGTCGGGGAACTTCTTGAGTTGCAGCAAGGGTGTGAAGGACCTTTGGAAGTTCCAGAGGTTAGGTGTGATTAGCCTCGAGACGCCTCAGCGGAAATGGGCCTCATCTCGCCTGGAGGGGAGAACCTCCTGGATTTTCTCGAGTTGCGGCAGGTGCTCTCGACTTACGACGGGGACCTCAGGGACCCGCTCTGGTGGCCTCAGGAAAGGCCAGTCCCCATGCGAGTTGCTCGGGGGCCTCTCGGGATTCCTCTCCCGTCGATGCCGGGGCCTAAGACCTTGTGTGGAGTCGGTGCCGGAACCTGAGGATTCCTCTCCAGTGCTGACATGGATCTTGGGGTACTTCTGGAGTCTCCCCAGTGGAGTCAGTCCTCGTCTCGAGTGGGGCATGCACGTGCGCTTTCCTCCGAGCTGTAGCAGCAGTGTCACGCTTCCCTTCGCGTGGATCAAGGGATCTGTGGCTTTCCCATCGAGGCTTTCCCACGAGGCTTTCCCACAGGGCTGTCCCACGTGCCACCGTGGTGTGAGTCGATCCTCGCTTGAAAGTCGAGGCAGTGCAGGGAAAACAGGTTTCCCTGGAATGGACTGAGACATCTGGGGACTCTGGGAATGGTGGCACGACCCTGGAGTTCCTCTCGCCTTTCCTGTGGAGAGCGCCTCCTCTTGAGATGCGACGGGAACGCCGGGAATTCTTTCCCGACCACGCAGGGAAAGGATCCCTCCTCTCGAGCTAGGAGGCGGAAACGGGGCTCCTCTGGATGTGGGCGGGACTCTCGTGCTTCCTCTCGAGTGGAGACGGGTATGTCGGGGAACTTCTTGAGTTGCAGCAAGGGTGTGAAGGACCCTTGGAAGTTCCAGAGGTTAGGATGTGATTAGCCTCGAGATCGCCCTCAGCGGAAATGGGCCTCATCTCGCCTGGAGGGGAGAACCTCCTGGATTTCTCGAGTTGCGGCAGGTGCTCTCGACTTACGACGGGGACCTCAGGGACCCGCTCTGGTGGCCTCAGGAAAAGGCCAGTCCCCATGCGAGTTGCTCGGGGGCCTCTCGGAATTCCTCTCCGTCGATGCCGGGGCCTAAGATCCTTGTGTGGAGTCGGTGCCGGAACCTGAGGATTCCTCTCCAGTGCTGACATGGATCTTGGGGGACTTCTGGAGTCTCCCAGTGGAGTCAGTCCTCGTCTCGAGTGGGGGCATGCACGTGCGCTTTCCTCCCGAGCTGTAGCAGCCGTTGTCACGCTTCCCTTGCAGTGGATCAAGGGATCTGTGGCTTTCCCTCGAGGCTTTCCCACGAGGCTTTCCCACGAGGCTTCCCACAGGGCTGTCCCACGTGCCACCGTGGTGTGGAGTCGATCCTCGCTTGAAAGTCGAGGCAGTGCAGGGAAAACAGGTTTCCCTGGAATGGACTGAGACATCTGGGGGACTCTGGGAATGGTGGCACGACCCTGGAGTTCCTCTCGCCTTTCCTGTGGAGAGCGCCCTCCTCTTGAGAATGCGACGGGAACGCCGGGAATTCTTTCCCGACCACGCAGGGAAAGGATCCCTCCTCTCGAGCTAGGAGGCGGAAACGGGGCTCCTCTGGATGTGGGCGGGACTCTCGTGCTTCCTCTCGAGTGGAGACGGGTATGTCGGGGAACTTCTTGAGTTGCAGCAAGGGTGTGAAGACCCTTTGGAAGTTCCAGAGTTTAGGTTGTGATTAGCCTCGAGACGCCTCAGCGGAAATGGGCCTCATCTCGCCTGGAGGGGAGAACCTCCTGGATTTTCTCGAGTTGCGGCAGGTGCTCTCGACTTACGACGGGGACCTCAGGGACCGCCTCTGGTGGCCTCAGGAAAGGCCAGTCCCATGCGAGTTGTCGGGGCGCTCTCGGGATTCCTCTCCCGTCGATGCAGGGGCCTAAGATCTTGTGTGGAGTCGGTGCCGGAACCTGAGGATTCCTCTCCAGTGCTGACAGTGGATCTTGGGGTACTTCTGGAGTCTCCCAGGGGAGTCAGTCCTCGTCTCGAGTGGGGCATGCACCGTGCGCTTTTCCTCCCGAGCTGTAGCAGCAGTGTCACGCTTCCCTTCGCGTGGATCAAGGGATCTGTGGCTTTCCCTCGAGGCTTTCCCACGAGGCTTTCCACGAGGCTTTCCCACAGGGCTGTCCCCGTGTCCCACCGTGGTGTGAGTCGATCCTCGGCTTGAAAGTCGAGCAGTGCAGGGAAAACAGGTTTCCCTGGAATGGACTGAGACATCTGGGGGACTCTGGGAATGGTGGCACGACCCTGGAGTTCCTCTCGCCTTTCCTGTGGAGAGCGCTCCTCTTGAGATGCGACGGGAACGCCGGAATTCTTTCCCGACCACGCAGGGAAAGGATCCCTCCTCTGATAGCTAGGAAGCGGAAAACGGGCTCCTCTGGATGTGGGCGGGACTCTCGTGCTTCCTCTCGAGTGGAGACGGGTATGTCGGGGAACTTCTTGAGTTGCAGCAAGGGTTGTGAAGGACCCTTTGGAAGTTCCAGAGGTTAGAGTGTGATTAGCCTCGAGACGCCTCAGCGGAAATGGGCCTCATCTCGCCGGAGGGAGAACCTCCTGGATTTTTCGAGTTGCGGCAGGTGCTCTCAACTTACGACGGACCTCAGGATCCGCTCTGGTGCACTCGGAAATGCCATCCCCATGCGATTCTCGGGGGCCTCTCGGATTCCTCTCGCCATCATCGGCCTAAGACTTGTGTGGAGTCGTTCCGGAACCTGAGTTCCTCTCCAGTGCTGAGTGGATCTTGGGGGACTTCTGGAGTCTCCCCAGGGAGTCAGTCCTCGTCCGAGTGGGGGCATTGCACGTGGCGCTTTACTCTCCGAGCTGTAGCAGCGGTGTCACGCTTCGCCTCGTGGATCAAGGGATCTGTGATTTCCTTCGGGCTTTCCCCAGAGGCTTTCCCAGGAACTTTCCCACGAGGCTTTTCCCACATGGGCTGTCCCACGTGCCACCGTGTGTGAGTCGATCTTCTTGAAAAGTCGACGCAGTGCAGGGAAACAGGTTTCCCTGGAATGGACATGAGAGCAATGCTGGGACTCTGGGAATGGTGGCAAGACCTGGAGTTCCTCTCGCTTTCCCTGTGAGAGCGCCTCCTCGAATGCGACGGAAGCCGAATTTTTCCAGACCACGCAGGGAAAGGATCCTCCTCATGAAGCTAGGAGGCGGAAACAGGGAGCTCCTCTGGATGTGGGCGGGACTCTCGTGCTTCGTTCGAGTGGAGACGGGGTATGTCGGGGAACTTCTTGAGTTGCGCAAAGGGTGTAAGACGTTTGGAAGTTCCAGAGGTTAGTGTGATAGCCTCAGAGATCGCCTCAGCGAGAAATGGGCCTCATCATCGCCTGTGAGGGGAGAACCTCCTGGATTTTCTCGAGTTGCGGCAGGTGCTCTCGATTACGACTGGGGACCTCAAGGGACCCGCTCTGGTGGCCCAGGAAAGGCCATCCCCATGGCGAGTTGCTCGGGGCCTCTCGGGATTCCTCTCCCTCCGATGGGGGCCTAAGACCTTTGTGTGGAGTCGTTCCGGAACTGGAGGATTCCTCTCCAGGCTGACATGGACTTGGAGTATCTTCTGGAGTCTCCCCAGGGGAGTCAGTCCTCGTCTCGAGTGGGGGCATGGCACGTGCGCTTTCCCCCGAGCTGTAGCAGCAGTGTACGGCTGTCGCCCTCGCGTGGATCAAGGGATCTGTGGCTTGTCCCACGAGGCTTTCCACAGGGCTGTCCCACGTGCCAACCCGTGGTGTGAGTCGATCCTCGCTTGAGTTGCGAGCAGTGCAGGGAAAACAGGTTTCCCTGGAATGGACTGAGACATTGGGGATTCTGGGAATGGTGGCACGACCTGGAGTTCCTCCTCGGGCCTTCCTGTGGAGAGCGCCTCGCTCTTGAATCCGATGGGAACGCCGGAATTCTTTCCCCGACACTGCAGGGAAAGGATCCTCCTCTGGATCTAGCAGGGGAACGGGGCTCCTCTGTGTGCGGACTCTCGTGGCTTCCTCTCGAGTGGAGCGGTATGTCGGGGAACTTCTTGAGTTGCACAAGGGTGTGAAGGACCGCTTTGGAAGTTCCAGAGTTAGGTGTGATTAGCCTCGAGACGCTGCAGCGGAAATGGCCTCATCTCCGCCTGGAGGGAGAACCTCCTGGATTTTCTCGAGTTTTGCGAGGTGCTCTCGACTTGACGACGGTGCCTCAGGGACCTGCTCTTGGTGGCCTCATGGAAAGGCCAGTCCCCATGCGGAGTGCTCGGGGCCTCTCGGGATCTCTCTCCGTCGATGCCGGGCGCTAAGACTTGTGTGGAGTCGGTGCCGGAACGCCTGAGGATTCCTCTCCAGTGCTGACATGGATCTTGGGGAAACTTCTGGATCTCCCCAGTGGAGTCAGTCCTCGCCGGTGGGGCATAAGTGACGTTTACTCATCGAGATGTAGCAGCATGTCACGCTCGCCTTCGCGTGAATCAAGGGATCTGTGCTTTCCCCTCGAGGCTTTCCCACGAGGCTTTCCCACGAGGCTTTCCCACAGGCTGTCCACAGCACGTGGTGTGAGTCGATCCCTCGCTTGAAAGCGAAAACAGGGTGCAGGGAAAACAGGTTTCCCTGGAATGGACTGAGACTTCTGGGGACTCTGGAAATGGTGGCAGAACCCTGGAGTTTCCTCCGCCTTTCCTGTGGAGAGGCCTCCTCTTGAGATCGACGGAACGCCGGGAATTCTTTCCGCGACCACGCAGGGAAAGACCGCCTCTCGAGCAAGGAGGCGAAACGGGCTCCTCTGGATGTGGGCGGGACTCTCGTGCTTCTCCGAGTGAGACGGGTAGAGCCGGGTGACTTCTTGAGTTTGAGGCAACGGGTGTGAAGTCCCTTGGGAGCTCCGAGAGTTAGGTGATTGCCTCAGATGCCTCAGCGGAAATGGCACTCATCTCGCCTGGAGGGGAGAACCTCTGGATTTTCTCAGTTGTGGCAGGTGCTCTCGACTTAGACGGGGACCTCAGGGACCACTCTGGTGGCTCTGGAAAGGCCAGTCCCCATGCAGTTTCTCGGGGCCTCTCGGGATTCCTCTCCCGTCGATGCCGCGGCGTGTAAGACCTGTGTGGATCGTGCGGAACTGAGATCTCTCCGTGCTGACATGGATGGCTGGGGACTTCTGAGCGCGCTACCCAGTAGAGTCAGTCCTCTCCGAGTTGGCGGCATGCACGTGCGCTTTCTCCCGAGCTGTAGCAGCAGTGTCTAGGCTTCCCTTCGGTGGATCAAGGGATCTGTGGCCTTTCCCTCGAAGGCTTCCACGAGGCTTTCCCCGAAGGCTTCGCCACAGGGCTGTCGCCACGTGCCAGCCGTTGGTGTGAGTCGATTCCTCGCTTGAAAGTCGACGCAGTGCAGGGAAAACAGGTTTCCTGGAATGACAGACTGAGAATCTGGGGAACTCTGGAATGGTTGGCATCACCTCGGGAGTTCCTCTCGCCTTTCCTGTGGAGAGCGCCTCTCGTTGGAGATGCGACGAGGACCGGAATTCTTTCCGCGACGCACGTCGCAGGGAAAGGATCTCGCTCCATCTATCTGGATAGGGGGAACGGGACTCCTTGGATGTGGGGGGACTCTGTGCTTCTCTCTACGTGGAGACGGGATATGTCGGAACTTCTTGGTTGGCTCAAAGGGTGTGAAGGACCCGTTTGGAAGTTGCCAGAGTTAGGTGTGACATAGCCTCGAGACCCTCAGCGGATATGGCTCATTCTCGCCTGGAGGGGAGACCTCCTGGATTTCTCGAGTTGGCGGTGCTCCTCGACTTATACGGACTATCAGGACCCGTCTCTGGTGCAAAGGCCACATCGGTGCCGGGGTGCCTCCGGAGCCCTCGATTCTCTCCAGCGATGTGGCAGTGCCTAAGAACCTTGTCGTTTTGGAGTCAGTTGCCGGACCTGAGGATTCCTCTCCAGTGCTGACAATGGATCTTTGGGGTAGCTTCTGGAGTCCCAGGTGAGTCAGTCCTTATCTAGTGGGCATGCATGCGCAATTCACTCCGAGCTGTAGCAGCGAGTGTCACCTTCACTTCCGGGATCAAAGGATCTGTGCTTTCCAGGAGGCTTTCACGGAAGGCTTTCCCACGAAGGTCTTATCGCACAGGGCTGTCCGCACGTACGAACCGTGTGTGAAGTGCGATCCCGCTTTAAAAAGTCGAGGCAGTGCTGGGAAAACTGGTTTCCTGATGGAGCTGAGCACTGGGGGACTCTGAGGAATTAGTGGCAACGAACCCAGGAGTTCCTTTCAGCCTTTCCTGTGGTGAGCGCCTCCACTTGAGAATGGCGACGAGGATCGCCGGGAAATTCTTTCTCGACCACAGCCAGGAAAAGAATCCTGCCTCTGGAACTAATAGAGCGTAAACGGGGCTCCTCTGAATGATGGGTGGGAGCCTGTGCTTCCTGCTCGATTCGGAAACGGGTTATGTCGAGGAACTGTCTGTGT
>NW_017214514.1:0-24467 GCF_001704415.2 Capra hircus
GAGTAAACAGAGAGGATGGAAAATCATTGAATGACAGTTCCCTAAAGAGATGATTTATAAGATCCTATGAATAAAAGTTTTTGTAATTGTTCTAGTTCCTTCAAAAACTCTGGTCATCAAATCTTTCTTCATATACATGAGCAGTCCCCAAACCTTCCAAATAATATCATTTTGTTTACTTAAATTCATTAGATGTGGTGTGAAGAACTGTAAGAATATGAGATTTTTGCACTCATTGCAAGCTAAGAAGATAGTCTTCTACAACTCCACAGATGATGAGGACTCTAGGTCAAAGACAAAGGATAGTTAATTTCTGGGCAATAGCCAGAGTATCAGAATTTCTGTTGACTCTCTGTCCCCACAGGGAAATGTACATGTGTTACAAGAGAGGGGCATAGGTGACGCAGGACAGGCCTAACTTTGGCCTTCAACTTGATTAAACTTCGGAGAGGCTTCTTCCTGACCCTAGACCCCTGATCTCCTTTTTCTTAGAGCATATGCTTTAGAAAATGTGCAATTATAACATTATTTTTCTCTTTCCAATATATACATATTTTAAAATTCAGGTCGGTTTTACAACCCAGAAATGTCTTTCTCAAGGACCTGGGAGTGTCCATGTGAAATATGATCATTAAGGAAGACATTGTTCTTAATATCCCATTTTGCATGGGATGAAAGGAATCCAACATTGGTGAGTACCTTGCTACAAGCACAAAATTGCATCCTGTAATAAAGCCATGAGATGTTTATTTTCCTTTTGATAAAATCAGATAGTAAACCCAGATGGTATAAGGTTCTCCAGTACTTTTCCATTACCTCATCACAGCCACTGAAAACCTTATCCCTGTTGGTTTGTGGCAGAGTTGCCAAATTCAGACTTGGTATTTCTCCATTAGCAAAATAGTCTTGAATAAAATTTTCCTTGTCTGTTTAACACAATTTTTAACTTGACATAACTTTTGGCACATTTTTGACTTGACGTAAGGAATAAGGAAAATCACACTTGTCTCCAGGGCTTCCCTGGTGACTCAATGTTAAAGATTCTGCCTGCAATGCAGGAGCTGCAAGACAAGACATGGGTTCAATCCCTGGGTTGGGAAGATCCTCTGGAAGAGGGCATGGCTACCTATTCCAAAATTCTTGTCTAGAGAATCCCATGGACAGAGGAGCATGGAAGGCTACAGTCCACAGGATTGCAAAGATTCAGACAGGACTGAAGTGACTTAGCAAGGCACACTTGACTCCAAAGAAAAACAATTGTTCTTTCTTCTAGAAACACGAGTAAAAAGATGAGCTAAGTTTAAAAGTCATTCAGGAGGTCCACACATGAAGAGAATAACAGAAAATTAAACCTATAAAGCAGGATAGATAAAAACTTTAAAAAATCACTTTAGTGTCAGACTGCTGCACACAAATCTCACCCACATTTTATGAAAATTGATCAAGGTATTAAATGTAAAGTCTACTTCTGGAGTGTTCTATTTAATTGCTGCAACTTCTGGACATAGAGAATTTGATTTCCTAATGTCTACATACTCTGTAGTAGATGAGTATATCAATGAGTAGATGCAAGAATGCCAATTAATCTATCCTGTCATTATTTTCAAATTACAAAACATAAAATCTGTGCCAGAATGATATAAATAATTTCTCAAACACGTAAAAAGGAACATTGTAATGTTCAAATGTATAATGTAGAAAGATTAAATGGTAAATGAGTGAAATGATTTATATAGGGTTGGCCATGAGCAAAGACTCTCAACAAATTGTGTCTGTGAACAGATTTAGATATGCGGCTAACTCCTTAAAGTGTAAATAAGTCTTTCCCAACTCATATTCATGAGGCTAATTTCATGTTTGAATATTGCTTTCAAAAATACTGTCTGTTGCAATATGTGGACTAGAATGATTAACTGATTCACTATGGCCATAACACTGATCAGGTCAAGTATATGATTATTTTTACAGTCAGTAACATTCTAAACTCAATAAACCTCAAGGTAGCATCTTATTCTAAAAGAAAAATAGACATTGGTGTCACATAATTGACTTTATCTGGACTTGTCTATATTGCAATTGAGTTACAAAAGCTGAGAGAAGAAAATGTGCCAAATATTCTCAAAAAACAGAAATGATCAGTTAAAAAGATGTGGACATACATTCTTTGTCAGAAAGCTATATTTATTACAAAATCTGAAATATAATAATATATCAATCATACAATTTTAGGGATCCTTTCTTCCCCAACACTTTTCTAATAGCAACTTGAACATCCTTATTCCTTAGACTGTATACCATGGGGTTTAATAATGGAGTGACAATAGTGTATGTCACTGTTACTAATCTGTCCTTGTTAGACACATAGTTTGCTGTTGGTCTCAAGTAGATATAGGAAGCACAACCATAGTGAATAATGACAACAGTGAGATGAGACGCACAGGTGGAAAAGGCCTTCCGTCTGCCTTCAGCAGAGGGAATCTTCAGGATAGTCCTCAGAATGTAGATATAAGAAACACAGATGAATAAAAATGGGACCACGAGTACAAGAACACCACAGATGAATATGACAAATTCATGAGCATCTGTGTTTGTGCAAGCCAGACGAATAACTGGTGAGATGTCACAGAAGTAATGGTTGACTTTGTTGGCGCTACAGAAAGGGAGGCTGAAAACTAAATATACTACTGTTAGTGAGGCCAAGAACCCACCAATCCCACAGAGGGCTCCCAATTTTCCGCACACCTGCCAACTCATAAGGATAGGGTAATGTAAAGGGTGACAGATGGCAGCATAACGATCATAGCCCATAACTCCCAATAGCAAGCAATTGGTAATAGCAAAACCGAGGAAGAAGAACATTTGGATGGCGCAACAGTTGAAGGAGATTGTCCTGGCCACAGAAAAGAGATTGATGAGCATCTTGGGTAGGATGACGAAGGTGTAGCAGGTCTCTGATGTAGAGAGAATGCCGAGGAAGAAGTACATTGGTGTGTGCAGGCTTTTGTCCAGGCGGATGACACTAACAATAGTGACATTGCCACTGAGAATGGCTAAGTACAGAAAAAGGAAAACCGCAAAAAGAACAAGCTGAATGTCACCAAGACTTGAAAAACCCAGTAAAAGGAACTCGGTGACCATGGTGAGGTTTTCTGCCAAGACCTGAAAACAAAAGGGAAGTAAATGCATTCAGGTACATAAATATACAAATCTAGGGTATGCAGGCTTATATTCCTTTCTTGAGATGTTGGCAACGTCTTGCTTTTTCTAGTTCCTAGGAGCCTCTGGTTCATTATCCCCCTCTCCCTTCTTCAACCCCGGAAAATCATATCTCTTTTTCTGACTCTGATTCTGTCCTTCACTTTTAAGAACACTGTGTTTACATGGTCAAGTCCAAATAATATAAACTAATCTCTCTAGCTGAAGGTCACAGGGTTAGCAAACTTAATTTTATCTCTAGCCTAAATTCTCCCTTTTTCATGTAACCTAACTTATTTGCATGTTTCTGGGATTGATACATGGACATCTTTGAAAGGACATCATGCTGCCTCCTACAATTAGGAACACACCATGCAAAATGCAAAAATGAAACAAAGAAAATAAATCCTTTTTAATGGCATAAAACAACTAGGATCAAATTTAGCAAAAGAGGAGCAACATCTATACACAGAAAACCATCAAACATTGCTGAGAAAAATTAAAGATCCAAATAAATGAAAAGACAACCATTTCATGGATTGGAAGATTCATTATTATGAGATAATTATGAGCACAGTGATCCATATATTCATTACAGACTTTAAAAAATTGACAAAGTACTCACAAAATAAATATGGAAAAGAACTAGAATAACCAAAATAATTGTGAAAATGAAGGGCAAAGATAGAAGATTTATACTTTCTGATTTCAAAGTTTACTTTAATGATGGAGTAAACAAGAAAGCATGGTACTGGCATATAGATACACATATAGATAATGGTTAGAATTGAGAGTCCAGAAATATACACTTCAAAGGGTACCATTGTGAAAATGAAGGGAACATGATACAGAAAAAATGCATTCACAAAGCTTGTATTTGATAAGGGATTTGCATCCAGAATATACATATGACTCTTACAATTAAAATAAGAGAAGGATGAAGTTTAAAAATGGGCAAACTCTTTCAGTAGACATTTCATCAAAGTGTATCGGTGGCTAGGAGGTATATAAAGATACATTCAGCATCACTTGCCGTTAGAGAAATGCAAATTAAAACCACAATGTGATTACTGCTCATATGCACTAGGATTACTATAATGAAAGCAATAGATACTAAGAGGTGCTGGTAAGGAGGCAGAAAGGCTAAAACCTTCACATTTTGCTGATGGAAGTGTAATATTATGCAGTCACTTTTGAAAAGAGTTTCACAGTTTCTTCTAATGGTAAATATAAACTTAGCTAATGACATAGCAATTTTATTCTCAGGAATATAACAGAGGGAAGTGAATACTATCCACATAAATATTTTTAGTGAATGTTCTTAGTAGCAGTATTATTGATAATAGCCAAAAGGAAAGAAACTATTCAATTTTTGCATCCCAATATATGAAGAAATAAATTTATGGACAAACAAAATCTGATATACCCATAAAACTGACTATTATATTCAGTAGTAAAAGGAAGAACTGTGGTGCATACCACAGCATGAAGTGAAGTGAAGTGAAGTCGCTCAGTCGTGTCCGACTCTTTGCGACCCCATGGACTGTAGCCTCTTCTGTTCATGGGATTTTCCAGGCAATAGTCCTGGAGTGGATTGCCATCCTCAAAAATACTATGCTAAATGATAGTAGTCAAGTACAAAAGACTACACATTGGAAATTCTATTTATGTGAAATGTGTAGGAAAGGAAAATATATATCAGTGGAAAGATTAGTTGTAACCTTGGGATGGGGACAGGATGGAATTTGGCTGCAAACAGATAGGAAGTTATCTTTTGGGATGATGAAAATGTCCTAAAACTTTATTGTGGTGATAACCACACAACTCTATTACTTTATACAAATATAATACATGTATTTCATGGTATATTAAGCTATTTTTAAGAGACTGTTTTAAAGGAAATTGATAGATTGATGATTTAATTTTTTATATGTAGATTTATTTTAATTACTAAATGGAAACCTTTGGAACATTAGGATCCATTTAATTTTCATTATTAGTCCTTCTCTGGGATGTTTCAGTGTTTCTGAAACACATTACAGATCTTCCAAAAAAATTTATTAAGTAATTTTAAACATAAATTTTTTACATTTCTACCAACTTAAGATTTGCCATGATAGTGTATTGTCATGCTCAATTCTATCTCCAAAACCACAGTTAATATAACAATAAATATACAGTTTAAAAAAATACAGAAAAGAAGACTGTATACTTGCAATAGATGAGTAGGAGAGAGGTTCTACTGCATTCAATACAGAGGGATTGAGTTAGACTGTGAATTATGACTATTTAACATGCTCTCCCCTTTGAACAATGACAATATAGACATTCAAGAAAAAATAAGAAAACATTCTCCAGCTGATTCAAACCAATGATACCAAAAGACTCACTGTCTGTATATATAAACATGATAACTATATTCTTAAGTAACCAGAATTGCTCCTACCACCTTTCATTTTCTTTTCCCTTACCTTTTACTTCCTTGATAAATAGAAAAAATATTGTATAAGTCTCCAACTAATATAATTTTCAAAAAATTCTTGTGGCTATGTCAAGAAAAAAAATGCAAAAAATTAAAAGATTAGAAAAAAAGTACATTTTTTGATGGAAAAAATGGGAAAACTAAGTTCAAAACTAAAAACAGTATAACAGAGAACAGTAAATAACCAAAAATTTGACTGAATAAAATAAAACATATATTGACAACAAAAGCACAATCAGAAATATCAGAAAACAAATAATAAATTTAAAATTACCAAAAACATTTCAAAATATTAATATTAATAAAAATGTACTATAAACTGATGGAGGAAATAAACTTCTGGTGTAGAAAATGGATTTAGTATATGATTTATGAAAAGGAAATAACACGTATCAAATATATAAAAATTAGTTTTACATCATTTGTACCACAAGTTAAACTGAAAGATCACTTGTACTCGCCAAATTATCAATAGTGATGTTGATTATATGATTAGTAAAAGTGTTAATGCTAATATGTTTAAAAATAAGCTTTAATTTTATGGAAAGAAGTTCATCAAAATGTATCAAGGCCCTTGAATATATTCATTTATTTTTTTAAATAATTCTGTTTGAAATCTATCAAAAATAGAATTTGATGTTTCTTCATCTGAAAAATGACAAATGTGAGAAATAAATGTATGTGTGAATAAGTATGTGGGAAGTATGTAGAAAGTACTTAAAATATCATGTACTACATAAGAAGCAAGCTACTAGTAGTCTGATTTTCTTTGACTACTGCTTTGTTGTTGTTGCTGTTTGGGGGTGTTTTGTTTATTTTGCTGGGTTTTTTCCTCAGTAAATGAATCAGCTGTTCAAAGACAGTGATTTTGAAACTTTATGTTTATCCCATCTCTGAGGTTACAGAATCAAGTTAACGGTCAACACCAGCAGTTTTAATATACCAACAGTATAGATGAGAAAAATGAATGAAAGAATACAATACATGAGTGACCTTTCTTTAGAGTGAATCTTCTGTTTTAGGCTGTGTGTGTACATATGCACCTGCATGATAGGTGCCAATTAAAACATATTTCTTACTCTACCTTACAGGGAAAACCATGAACATAGAATATACAACACAAGGGGCTGATAGCTTTGTTGGAAAACAAAGTTGTTATTATTATTATTCATTATTATTTTTTTTTTTTTACCTTTTCAGGTCCCTTTCTTTCCATATCTTGTGTTTTTTACAGGCCTGATTTTTCTCTAGAGGCAGAAGAGAAATCTGAAGAGAATCAGTGTTTCTGAAAATGAAAATATATATATACATATATCCATCATACTCTTTACTTTCAATATAATTTGGCTTTCCTCTCTTAGTAGGACCCAATAAGGGAAATTAGAGGGAAAAAAAAAAAATCATTCAAGACAAGAACCTATAGATTTTTGCTTCCACTGCTTTTGACCTGAGAAGACCAACTGGAACTGAATATCTTCAAGAGTTATTTGGGCAGCAAGAATACAGGGTCCTGAGTATGGGAAGCAAGACATTAGAGACAGAGAGAAATCCTGGACAGGGTGGCAAGAAACAGGAGAATAAAGTGAGGGAAAAGCGAGTATTGAAACAGTTCAGCCGGGAAGAAGTGGTGAATGCAGAGAAATTAAATATGTTATCGAGTACCTCTTACCCAAAATTTTGTAATGATGTGTTCCAATCCTTGGCAAAAATAGGGGGAAGGACTATGAATAAATTCGGTTCTCACTACATTCCAAATTTGTCTCTTCCATCTCCCAGATTTTATCTGTGGACACTGAGCATGCAGTGAGCCATGCTGTATCACGTCAATGCCTGTTTCAGTTTTGGGCAGATCCTCTGAACTCTGAGGAAAAAGGAAAACACTTCTCTCAAGTTTCATTCCCACAGCACTTCTTTCAATTTAACAAATATTTATTGAGTATACAGTAAGTCACAGTCACTCTATTAGATATTTGGAGTACATCAGTGAATAAAAAGATTCCAGCCCTTATAAAACATATTCTAGAATTTCTCACATTTTAGGTAATTATAGATAGTGATCTCACTTGCTCAGGAAAAATCAAGTTCTTAGAAAGCAGACACCATGTAGCTGTTCAGGTGACAAAGTTTATGTGCCAGGCAACTTGTATTCACATGCATCCCTCTAACCCCATCAGCATCAGAGTTTCTAGAAAATATCAAATATTCAAAATATATGTGAGAGAAACAATGATTAAGTAAATTAAGATATGAATGAATCATCACAATGGATTCACATATATTTGTCAAGCAGTTGGTAAAAATATTAAATAAGCAAATAAACTGGAATGAAATTTAAATCATGAAGAAAGTGCTGGATATGAAGTAAAAAGGCCCAAATATTGTTTATATTTCAGCATTTTCTTTGAGAAATAACTAAAGTTTCCTAAATCTCTGAAATTTGAAATATTATGAAAGTTAATGAAGAGAAAAAGTAAAAGTATAGCCCAGAATTACACATAAGAAGCCCTAATTAAGTATTTCCTTCTTTCCAAAGATTGATATCATGGATACCTCCTATAAACATTCTGCAATGTCGTATTGCTAATGTTTTCTTTTCTCTCAACCTCAGCATTATCTCGTCTACCCACTCAGCAACTTCCCCTATAACCGCTCCACAATCCTTATCTATCATGTATACAAAGACCATAGTTTAAAAAAAAAAAAAATACTCCACATTTCTGAATTAAACATAAGATAAAAAGCACAAGTAGCTATTATCTAGGATCCAGGAGAGTTATATTCTGTAATCTATTTATGAAATAAGTAAGCCCAAGTCATAAATATAAAAAAGTTTCATGTTTTCCAAAATGTGAGTCCTGGGCTGCAGTGGAATGCACTTGTCCTGTTTTTCGTCATGGCCATCAGAAAATGTCCAGATAATTTGCTGCAAGCAGCCATTCCCGTACAGATCTTCCCCCCATTCTCTAAAAATTGTTTAAACCTGTAACAAGACTCACCGCCACACTCCCAAAAACAATAAGCATCGTGCTCCAGCTGAATAGCCCTAAACCAGCTACAACCTGTGTTAGTATTATTAATAGGTATTTTTCTATCAGCACTAGCATAAATGCCTCATTTGATAACTTCACTACTCAGCACCCTAGGGAGTAATTACTACTTCACTCCTAAAACAGGTCTTGCCTTCCCTCAGTGGGGAACTGTGATTTAAGGAGAAAATGGATCTTGAGGCTCTTGCCAAAACATGAACCATGTAATAGTCCAGGAGAATGTGTCAGTCTCCTATTTGAGGCTCCTTAGTATGGTGGTTCATTAGAAATTTGTAGGCTGCTGGACCTGTCAGAAAAGACCTGATAACTTTCACCCACATACTTGTTTTTCATCCTTTGGTTGGAAGGAAGAATTTACTAAGCTTTCCTATCTTGCCTCCTTGCCTCTTCTTCAAAGACGAGGAGTATTTTATTGAGATGTATGAGATATATAATATTCTGGATATTAATCCCTTGTCAGTTATTATAGCCCCTTTCAACCAACCCCTTTTCTTGAAAAACAACAACAACAACAACAACATCCCTTTTCTTGTTCTTTGGATTTGCCTATGGCCCACCGCAGTTTCCATATCCCAAATTGCATTTGCTTTGGCTAGTGTGTGTGTGTGTGTGTGTGTGTGTGTGTGTGTGTGATGAAGTTAGCATCTCAGTAAGTTAGTAAAATAATTAATAAATGGTTTAAGGGCAATACACTATGGATTTAATATTAAATTCTGCATTAATTCAAAATATATTCAATTCTGAATATTCATTAGAATATTTCTATCTTTCCAAATGACTCAGTTCTTCACATCAGGTGACCAAAGTATTGGAATTTCAGCTTCAGGATCACACCTTCCAATGAATATTTAGGACAGATTTCCTTTAGGATTGACAGGGTGGATCTCCTGCTGTCCAAGGGAGTCTCAAGAGTCTTCTCCAAAACCACAGTTCAAAAGCATCAATGCTTCGGCACTCAGCTTTCTTTATGCTCCATCTCTCACATCCATACATGACTACTGGAAAAACCACAGCTTTGACTATACAGACCTTTGTTGGCAAAGTAATGTTTCTGGTTTTAAATATGTTATCTAGATTGGTCATAGCTTTTCTTTCAAGGAGCAAGCATCTTTTAATTTCATGACTGCAGCCACCATTTGCAGTGATTTGGAAGTCAAAAAATAATAAATAAATAAAGTCTCTCACTGTTTCCATCGTCTCCCCATCTATTTCCCATGAAGTGATGGGACCAGATGTCATGAGATTAGTTTTCTGAATGTTGAGTTTTAAGCCAACTTTTTCTATCTCTTCTTTCACTATCATCAAGAGGCTCTTTAGTTCTTCCTCATTTTTTTGCCATAAGGAATGTGTCCTCTGTTTATCTGAGGTTATTGATATTTCTCCCAGCCATCTTGATTCTAGCTTGTGCTTCATCCCACCTGGCATTTTGCATGATGTACTCTGCATAGAAGTTAAATAAACAGGGTGACAATATACAGCCTTGATGTACCCCTCTCCTTATTTGCAACCAGTCTATTGTTCCATGTCCAGTTTTAACTTTTGCTTCTTAACCTGCATACAGATTTCTCAGGAGGCAGATAAGGTCTGGTATTTCCATCTCTTGAAGAATTTTCCACAGTGTGTTGTGAGCCACAAGTAAAAGGCTTTGCTGTAGTCAATAAAGCAGAAGTAGATGTTCTTCTGGAACTCTCTTGCTTTTTTGATAATCCAACGAATGTTGGCAATTTGATCTTTGGTTCTTCTATCTTTTATAAATTCAGCTTGAACATCTGAAAGTTCATGGTTCACGTGCTGTTGAAGCCTGGCTTGGAGAATTTTGAGCATTATTTTGCTAGCATGTGAGATGCGTGCAATTGTGAGGTTGTTTGAGCATTCTTTGGCATTGCGTTCCTTTGGGCTTGTAGTGAAAACTGACCTTTTCCAATCCCGTGGTCACTGCTGGGTTTTCCAAATTTGCCGGCATATTGAGTGCAACCCTTTAACAGCATCATCTTTTAGGATTTGAAATAGTTCAATTTCAATTTCACCTCCACTAGCTTTGTTCGTAGTGATGCTTCCTAAGGCCTTTGACTCTGCATTCCAGGATGTCTGGCTCTAGGTGAATGATCACACCATTGTGGTTATCTGGGTCATGAAGATCTTTTTAGTTTAGTTCTTCTGTGTATTCTTATTACCTCTTCTTAATCTCGTCTGCTTCTGTTAGTTTCATACCATTTCAGTCCTTTATTGTGTCCATCTTTGCATGATATTCACTCTTGCCATCCCTGTTTGACCACTTCCAATTTACCTTGATTCATGGACCTAACATTCCAGGTTCCTATGCAATATTGTTCTTTGCAGCATCGAATTTTACTTCCATCACCAGTCACATCCACAGCTGGTTGTTGTTTTTCTTTGGCTCCATCTTTTCATTCTTTCTGGAGTTATTTCATCACTGTTCTCTAGTAGCACATTGGGCCTCTACCAACCTGGGGAGTTAATCTCTCAGTGTCCTATCTTTTGCCTTTTCATATTGTTCATGGGGTTCTTAAGGCAAGAATACTGAAATGGTTTGCCACTCCCTTCTCCAGTGGGCCATGTTCTGTCAAAACTCTCCACCTTGACCGGTCCATCTTGGGTGGCCCTACATGACGTGGCTCATAGTTTCATTGAGTTACACAAGGCTGTGGTCAATGTGATCAATTTGATTAGTTTTCTGTGATTGTGGTTTTCATTTTGTCTGCCCTTTGATGGTTAAGGATAAGAGGCTTATGGAAGCTTCCTGATGGGAGAGACTGACTGAGGGATAAACTGTGTCTCGTTTTGATTGGTGGGGCTAATGCTCTTTAATCCAATTTTCTGTGGATGGACAGGGCTATGTTCCCTCCCTGTTTCTTGACTTGAAGCCAAACTATGGTGGAGATAATGAAGATGATGGCGACCTCCTTCAAAAGGTCCCACGCATGCACTCCTGCACTCAGTGCTCCCGACCCTGCAGCAGGCCACCACTGACCCACGCCTCTGCCAGAGATGCCTGGGCACACACAGGCAAGTCTGGGTCAGTCTCCTGTGGTGTCACTGCACCTTTCTCCTGGGTCTTGGTGCGCACAAAGTTCTGTTTGTGCCCACCAAGTGTTTGTTTCCCAGTCCTGTGTAAGTTCTGATGGCTCTATGGTGCAGTTAATGGCAACCTCCTCCAAGAGAGCTTATGCCAGAGCCACGTCTGCTGCATCCAGAGCCCCTGCAGATGCGACAGGCCACTGCTGACCCACACCTCCACAGGAGACACACAAACACTCAAAGGCAGGTCTGGCTCAGTCTCTGTGGGGCCTCCTGGTTCACACAAGGGTTTGTTTGAGCCCTCCGAGTGTCTCTGGTAGGTACAGGGTTTGATTCTGAATGTGATTTCACTCCCCCTACCATCTTGCTGGGGCTTCTCCTTTGCCCCTGGATGTGGGGTATCTTTTTTGGTGGGATCCAACATTCTCCATCAACGGCTGTTCAGCAGCAAGTTGCAATTTTGGAGTTCTCACAGGAGAAGATAAGTTCATTCCCTCTATTGCGCCAGCTTGCAAATAACCCACTGTATAGTCCACAGGGTCACAAAGAGTTGGATACAACTGGGAGACTCTCATTTAAGCATCTACATAGAAGGGAAACTCGATATTTAAACACCTCTGAAAAAAAAAAAAAAACACAAACACAAACTTCCACTGGAAATCAGGGTAATATAAAAACAGCTTTGGTAAGAAGAAGTTTAAACTAATCAATTATCAATCAATGCATTCAGAAAAAGACTTGGACGTTATATTCACTATCTACCACAAATGAGAATAAATTCTGTACCTAAAGAAATTCTCTAGAGAACAATGATATGAATGTGGTAACAAGCTGGAAAAGCTTCAAACAAGGAAGCCACACAAGATCCATCTTTGCATTCAGTGAACAGGAAAGCAAGAGTGTGAGTGAATAAAGGGAGCATCAGCTGGTGTTTTCTCCTTATCAATTAAATTTGGAAAAAACAGTTACAGTGGTCAGACAGAAAATTCTGGAGAAATGGAACACCTGAACTTAAAAGCAGTGACCCCATGGACTATAGAATCCATGGAATTTTCCAGGCCAGAACACTGGAGTGAGTAGCCTTTCCCTTCTCCAGAGGATCTTCCCAACCCAGGGGTTGAACCCAGGTGTCCCGTATTGCAGGCGGATTCTTTACCTGCTGAATCACAAGGGAAGCCCAAGAATACTAGAGTGGGTAGCCTATCCCTTCTTCAGCAGATCTTCCTGACTCAGGAATCAAACTGGGGTCTTCTGCACTGCAGGTGGGTTCTTTATCAACTGAGCTATCAGGAGAGCCCTGAAAGCAGCTACAAACAGAGAGAAAAAAAAAAAAAAAGGCACAGAAGCAATGACAGGTGATGAAATTTTTAATATGCATTGACTTCCCAATAAATACTTGCTCCAAAGAAAGGTCAGTACAGAGGGCTTAGTGAAGACACTCAAGAAAGTTTCAGAAACAAGCTCCTCAGAATTACTTTGCCAGCAGATCTGCTATAAGAAAGAACCTATATTTCAGAACCAGAATGTAGACTATATGTTACCTTTTCTTGCCACCTTCTTACATATGGCAACCTTGCCTCCAGTATAGCCCTGGCTTCCCCCCTCATGTGGGAAGTGGCTATTAACAAATACTCCCCCAATCTGAGTCTTAGGACTTTTATTTATTATTCAATTAATTATGTGTTCAGTAGGCCAGATCAGTGTAGCCATTTCAATCTCTTTTTTCCATTTATATTAAGCACTAAAATATAACAGCATCCCCAGCTTCTTTCTATTCTTCACGCCTATATTGTTTGCCTTGATCTGCATCCCTCCCACAGAAAGCATCAGTTCTTTATATCACAATTTTATACAATAGTTATAAAGTTCTATGCAATTTGAATATAAAATGTCAAAATTTCCTATCACTCACTGTACACAAAGGTATTTTCCTTCTTAAATTTTATGGGAAAAATAGATTCCCGTATATATATTGTCTGTATTTCCCTGAAACCTCTAGAGTAATGCAGACAGAATGTTGAGAAGACTGTTCCTACATGGAAAGAGGAAGATAATTATTTTCATGTTTTATTCTAATATTTATGCAAACCTAGGCTTTTACTAACAAGGTGTTGTTATAAAATGTACAGGAAGTTATTGATAAATTAAGTAATTATTAAAAGATAATAAAGATTGGAAAGTGGTGATATCATGGCTTATATAGTATAAAATTCTAATTGAATAAATCATAAGTAAGCACCACTTTATAGTCACATACTAATACCATTTCAAATGAACCTAAAACTCATTTTGTGATACTTGGACAATGAACTAGCTGGGAGCTAGGGTTTTTCTTTTTTCCTGCAAAACTGACTGCATTCAAATTCTATTTCTTAAGGAATCAGTATGAGGTTGCCATGTAAAATACAGGATACAACTTGATTTTACATTCAGGTAAACAAAACTGGCAGTTTTACTGTAAGAATGCCATAAATATTGCATGGGACATACTTAGACTCAGTTAAGTTCAGTCACACAGTCATGTCCAACTTTTTGCGACCCCACGAACTGCAGCACACCAGGCCTCCCTGTCCATCACCAACTCCCAGAGTTCACCCAAACCCATGTCCAACGAGTTGATAATGTCATCCAACCATCTCATTCTCTGTCATCCCCTTCTCCTCCTGCCCTCAATCTTTCCCAGCATCAGGGTCTTTTCCAATGAGTCAGCTCTTCACATCAGGTGGCCAAAGTGTTGGAGTTTCAGCTTCAACATCAGTCCTTGCAATGAAGACCCAGGACTGATCTCCTTTAGGATGGACTGGTTGGATCTCCTTGCAGTCCAAGGGACTCTCAAGAGTCTTCTCCAACACCACAGTTCAAAAGCATCAATTCTTTGGCACTCAGCTTTCTTTATATCCAACTCTCACATCCATACATGACCACTGGAAAAACCATAGCCTTGACTAGACGGACCTTTGTTGGCAAAGTAATGTCTCTGCTTTTTAATATGCTGTCTAATTTGGTCATAACTTTCCTTCCAAGGAGTAAGCATCTTTTAATTTCATGGCTTCAGTCACCATCTGCAGTGATTTTGGAGCCCAGAAAAACAAAGTCAGCTACTATTTCCATTGTTTCCCCATCTATCTGCCATGAAGTGATGGGACTGGATGCCATGATCTTTGTTTTCTGAATGTTGAGCTTTAAGCCAACTTTTTCACTCTCCTCTTCCACTTTCATCAAGAGGCTCTTTAGTTCTTCTTCACTTTCTGCCATAAGGGTACTGTCATCTGCATATCTGAGATTATTGATATTTCTTCCAGCAATCTTGATTCCAGCTTGTGCTTCCTCCAGCCCAGTGTTTCTCAGGATGTACTCTGCATATAAATTAAATAATCAGGGTGACAAAAAATTGCATTTGTAGTTTATCTGGAATTCAGATATACCTGAGCATCATCCTCTGTTCATATCTGTTAAATCTTATAGCTCTAGACCACTGATATTCTACTAGTGCAGGAAAGAAGAGAAAACTCAAGTTCCCATGAGCCCATATGGGAAGCTGTCTTTCCTGTAATTACTTGTTCACAAACTCAATCAAATAGCCTGTGCATTCTACCATTAATGAGAATTCTGTCTTGAATTTCTGTCAATAGTGTGAGTATGTATGTCTCAGTTATGGAATCAATTAAACATTCTATGTCTATGACTCCAATATTTAGTTCTGACGTGATGGTATCCACCTGTTATGATGGAGAACTTAGTAAAGACTTAGTAAAGACACTCAGAGACTGAAAAGAAGGGTGTGATATTTCATGCAAATAGAAAGAGCAAGACAGTAGGGGTAGCAGCATTCCTATCAAACAAAATAGATTTTGTACTCCATGAAAAAGTTTAGAGCCTAACTGACACTCAAACAGAAAGGAAAAGAAAGAGTTTCTTAATTCCTGACCCACAACCATGCATACTTTTTCTTAAAATATGGGTGCTTACATAATTTATTGCATGCATCACAGTAAGGTGAACACATCTGTCACTGAAATAGCACAGTCCTGATTCATATGCACAGCTATGATCCTTAGAAACATTGTTTACACTTGTGTCTCTACATAGTATATTATACACACTGCAGTGTGGGAAACAGGCATTCACTTTAGTAACACTGCTGCTGCTGCTAAGTCATTTCAGTCGTGTCCGACTCTGTGCGACCCCTTAGTCGGCATCCCACCAGGCTCCCCCATCCCTGGGAGTCTCCAGGCAAAAACACTGGAGTGGGTTGCCATTTCCTTCCCCTATGCATAAAAGCGAAAAGTGAAAGTGAAGTCGTTCAGTTGTGTCTGACTCTTTGCGACCCCATGGACTTTAGCCTACCAGGCTCCTCTGCCCATGGGATTCTCCAGGCAAGAATACTGGAGTGGGTTGCCATATCTTTCTCCATCAATGACACTACTCTGATGGAAACAATAAGTGCTTTTAGAAACACCTTTAATGTATGTGTCATTTTTTTTAACTCCGATTAAAAATACACACACACACACATTCAATAAAATCTAAATTTTGGTAAAGAATAGTTCAGTGGTAAAGAATCACCTGCCAATGCAGGAGACAAGGGTTTGATCCCTGGGTCAGGAAGATCCTGTGAAGATGGAAATGGAAACTCACTCCAGTATTCTTGCTGGGAAATTCCATGGACAGAGGAGCCTGGAGGACTATAGTCCATGGGGTCATAAAGAGTTAGATACAACTTAACAACTAAACAACAATAGTTTTGTTTATCTATAAGCACAATGTTACACAGCAGATCCCTCCCTAGAAATTTTTGATCTTGTAAAACTGAAACTTTCTGTTCATTGAACAGAAGGTTCCCATTTCCCCCACACTCTAGCACCTAACAGTCACGATCTTATTTTCTGTTTCTATGAATTTGGGTATTTGAGATATCTCATATAAGTGAAATCATGCAGTATTTGTCCTTATTTTGCTGGTTTATTTCATTTAACACAGTGTCCTCCAAGTTCATCAGGGTTGTCGCATTCTAAATGATCTATTTATTGTTGGAGGTGAGGTACTGAAGTCTCCTATTAGTATCAGTTGCTGTGTGATTCTGTCTTCATATATTAATAATTGCTTGATATATTTAGGTGCTTCAATGTTAGGTACATAAATATCTGCTATAGTTATATTCTCTAGATGAATTTTCAAACTTATTATAAAGACTTTCTTTATCTCTTGTCTCAACATTTTTTATTTAAAATTTCTTTTGTCTGAAATAAAAAATGGCAACTTCTGCTCATTCTTTCAAAGATTTTATTTATTTAACCTCAACTGTCATATTTATTGGTATCAGTTCAGTTTAGTTTAGTTCAGTTCAGTCGCTCCATCCAGCTAACACATCCTCTGTCGTCCCCTTCTCCTCCTGACCCCAATCCCTCCCAGCATCAGAGTCTTTTCCAATGAGTCAACTCTTCGCATGAGGTGGCCAAAGTACTGGAGTTTCGGCTTCAACATCATTTCTTCCAAAGAAATCCCAGGGCTGATCTCCTTCAGAATGGACTGGTCGGATTTCCTTACAGTCCAAGGGACTCACAAGAGTCTTCTCCAATACTACAGCTCAAAAACATCCATGCTTCGGTGCTCAGCCTTCTTCACAGTCCAACTTTCACAGCCATACATGACCATTCCATGACTGGAAAAACCATAGTCTTTACTAGATGGACCTTTGTTGGCAAAGTAATCTTTCTGGTTTTCAATATGCTATCTAGGTTGGTCATAACTCTCCTTCCAAGGAGTAAGCGTCTTTTAATTTCATGGCTGCAATCACCATCTGCAGTGATTTTGGAGTCCCAAAAAATAAAGTCTGACACTGTTTCTACTGTTTCAACATCTATTTCCCATGAAGTGATGGGACCAGATGCCATGATCTTCGTTTTCTGAATGTTGAGCTTTAAGCCAACATTTTCGCTCTCCTCTTTCACTTTCATCAAGAGGCTTTTGAGTTCCTCTTCACTTTCTGCCCTAAGGGTGGTGTCATCTGCATACCTGAGATTATTGATATTTCTCCTGGCAATCTTGATTCCAGCTTGTGCTTCTTCCATTCCAGCATTTCTCATGATGTACTCTGCATAGAGGTTAAATTAACAGGGTGACAATATACAGCCTTGACGTATTCTGCCGCGGCCAGCACAAGCAAGAGTCACACCTGCATAGGGAGAAAACGGAGCGTCCCCGCTAAGAAAAATAAGAGAGAGACGAAAGATGGGGTTGAGAGGATCAGACCAAAATGGCTGATGCCTTCCTTTATTGTGCTGCAGTATATATAGGATAAAGTACGTGACTTCTGACATTCACAAGATTGTTCTTAATCTCCAAATACAATCACAAGACCCTTACCGTTGTGTACATCACAAATAGATAATCTATCTTCTATCAATAAGCTAATCTATCTTCTATGAAATGTTGCAAGAACCAAACGTCCTGGAGCCTTAAGGGTAATAAATTCTTCAGGGGGGCGGGACAGGGAGCTTAGGAACATGTCCTAGGGCTCTGCATAACGCCGAGCAGCTCCCAAGACTTAACCCTTCACGGGCAGTCCCCCGCAGCTCCCCTCTCTTTATTATTTTTTAAAAGCTCCATAAGATGTCGGTGTTGCAACATGTTTTTATGTATCAGAACTCTCATATGTAAAAATTCTTTAACAATGCTACGAATAAGGCAAGGAGCTAAACAAATCAATATAAGCACAACAGTCAGAACCGCGCCCACAGCAATTATGCTAGCCACAGTGAATGAAGGCTAGGGAAGTTAGAAAATAAATTTTGTAAAAAATTATCAACAGTATCAGCTATGTTCAAAGTAGCTTTTGGAGAATTTTCAATATTAAGAATTTCATTATGCAATTGCAATAGATCTAGAGACACATTAGTATTAAACCATATTCCTTGTAGATGTTTTTTCACCTTATCCCACGGAAAATCAGATGCATTATAAGCCTTTTTTGTAACACAAATCCACTTATTAGCATGACATTGGATTTTCATGCAGAAACTAATACTCTGAACTTGTTCTCCTTTAGCAACACCTCTTATGCAATTGGTAAGTATGCAATTAGAACAATTTAAATGATAAATATTCAATGACAGTGTTATTTCCATATGGCCTCGTATCAGCATGAATGGATAAGGGACACAAGCTCTTGGATATAAAAACCCTGTAACTCCTACATTACCATATTTACTCCCACTAATATTGGGTTGTAAATATAGACTATTGCCATGACCAAAAGCAGCCAAAAGTTTCCACAGTTCTGTTTGATATACTTGAGCAGTGTTTACAGAGAAAATGGGTGGATGCTGTCCTCGATTTTCAGGGAAATCAGGTGTTTCCCCAGGTGCCCAATCCCATAAAAGGGTGGCATCGGCGTTGTTGATGTTGTACACTGACGCAACCCGGGCTCGACATAAAGTCCAAGGAGTGTCTATTCCTATGCCGATGCTTAGATGTTTGTCGCAAAACGGAATGTCGAGAGGTCCGGTTCCGTCACGGTACGATCTTTTTCCGGTTTTTTCATCAATGCCAGAAATAGTCACTCGAGGATAAGATATATCAGCTGACACCTGTATACAGTGGGGATGTTGTGATTGATAAGAAAAGCACATAGGATATTGTGTAGTAAGACCATAAAAAGAGATATTAGCTTGCTGGGGAGAAATATGAATATCTGATTTTCCTCCCAAAAGACTTGTATCATTGACATAGACAGGTACTACTTCTTTATCCCATCCTAATGATTGAATCGTAGGTGGATCGGGAATGTATGCCCAAAAAGCCGCAGCCGCCCCGTTTTGTATCTGCTGTAACAATAATAATAACATGATCAGTATATTAATAGGTGTCACCGGAGGTTGTACATGAGCCTCATTCTGAGCATATCGCATCAACGCCTCAATCTGCCTTTGGGTAGGCAGCTCACTCGTGGGCTCGCTCAGTGTCATGTGGTGCATTTGATGTGTCAGGGAGTTCCTCCGCCGCGCGTACCAGCCTCTCCGGGATCCAGCGCGGCGCTTCGGCATCCTGTGGAAAAATACAAACATGCCCGCATCCCCATATTAATACAGGGTCTGGCCCATACCACAGATTGGTAAGTGGATCTTTCCATCGTACGAGTGGTTTTTTGCATGAGGACTGTTCTCCCCAAAAACGTTGGGCTGCTGAATTGCCTTCTGCATCTAAAGTTAAAAAATTTAGAACATAAAGAGCATGATTCAAGGCATTATGCGGTGAGGGGCTATACAAGTCATTCCCCTTTTTTTGTTTTAATAGTTGATGTTTGAGACGCTGATGGGCTCGTTCCACAATACCTTGTCCCTGTGGGTTATAGGGAATTCCTGTTTTATGATGGATTTGGAAGGAAAGACAAAAACGTTGAAAAGAGCGGCTAGTATAACCGGGTCCATTGTCTGTTTTAAGGGTGTGTGGAATTCCTGAAATAGAGAAGCAAAACAGCAAATGTTGAATACAGTGACGTGTCGATTCTCCAGTATGAAGGGAGGCCATGAGAAAATTGGAAAAAGTGTCAATAGAGACATGAACATTTTTAAGACGCCCAAATTGAGGAATGTGAGTGACATCTGTTTGCCAGAGATGATTAGGGCGTAAACCTCGAGGGTTAATTCCATATTGAGGGAGAACAAAGAATTGAGGACAGGTAGAGCAAGATTTTACGATTTGTCGCGCAGCTTCGCTGGAAATCTTAAATTGTAACCGTAAAGAATGACTATTTTGATGATGTAAGTTATGAGATTTTTGGGCTGCATCGATAGCCGATTGAAAAAACACCTGTTTAGTAAGAACATCCGCAGTGTGATTTCCTTGTACCAGGGCACCAGGAAGGGTGGAATGCGCACGAATATGCCCAAAGAAACACGGGTATTGACGACGGTGGAGGGCCTGTTGAATTAATTTAAATAAGTTAAGAACTTTAGGAGAGGTTGTGCCGATAATTGGAACAGTTTCAATCATCTGTAGGGCACCGACCACATAGGAGCTGTCTGTAAATAAATTGAAGGAAGTGGATACAGTTAGCAATGCTTGATGGACTGCAAATAATTCCACAACCTGGGCAGAAGAGAAACTGGTATGTGCATAATAAGTTTGATGGTTAATAATTAAAGCTGCAGTACCATTAGAAGATCCATCTGTAAATATAAGTGTCGCTTCAGGAATGGGTTGTCGGCGAACTATTTTTGGAAAAATAAAGGCATGAAAGCTAGCAAATTGTAACAATTTATCAGAAGGATAATGATGAGTAATCCGTCCTGGGTAGTTTGCAAAAGCTATAGACCAATTATCTGAAAATTGAAAAAGCCAATCTTGTTGTTCTAAAGCATAAGGAATACAAATGAAAGGGGGTTCTATACCAAAATATTGGATGGCCTCATGACGTCCTTTTGCTACAATTTTTGCAACAAGCTCATAGTAAGGGAGCAGATGTTTAGTTGGAGTAGCAGATAGATATATCCATCGCAAAGGTTTATCTTGATAAAGAACTCCTGTGGGTGCTCGAGGGGTAGGAAGTATATACAAACCCCATGGCCGTTGGTAATCACAATAAGTAATCTGTTGTTGTCTAATAGCTTCTTCTATTGATTGTAAGGCTGATCGTCCTTCTGAAGAAAGTGTTCGGGGTGACGCAGGGTCAGAGTCACCTTTAAAGATATCAAATAAAGGCTGCAAGGTATAAGTGGGTAGTTTTAAATAAGGGCGTATCCAATTAATGTCTCCTAGAAGTTTTTGGAAATCATTTAGAGTTTTTAAATGGTCAGTCTGTAATTTTACTAATTGGGTATTATAAACGCGAGGATATAAGGAGAAACCCAAATAATTATAGGGAAAATGAGTTTGAATTTTTTCATCAGCTATGACAAGACCATTAAGACTCAAGTGTTTCTTTAGAATAGAAAAAGCTTGATACAATAGATGTTCGTCAGCATGAGCTAGTAATATATCATCCATATAATGAACTAAATATAACTGAGGAAAACGTTGACGAACGGGAGCTAATGCTGTAGCAAACAAATTTTTGACATAACGTAGGGCTATTAGTCATTCCTTGTGGGAGGACTCTCCATTGATAGCGTTGCATAGGTTCTTTAAAATTAACAGAGGGCAAACTAAAGGCAAATCTTTTACAATCTTGAGGTGCAAGAGGAATAGTGTAAAAACAATCTTTTAAATCTATAATAATGATATAGGATTTGTCAGGTATAGCGGAAGGAGTGGGCAACCCAGGTTGTAGGGCTCCCATATGCATCATTGTTTCATTTACCTTACGAAGGTCTTGTAGCAATCTCCATTTTCCCGACTTCTTTTTAATAACAAAAATTGGGGAATTCCACGCAGAGGTAGAGGGTTCAATATGCCCAAGTCTCAGCTGTTCCTGCACCAGCTGTTGTGCGGCAGAAAGTTTCTCTTGTGTTAGGGGCCACTGATCGACCCATACCGGTTCCTCAGATTTCCAATCAATAGGATCGGCATGTGTCACAGGAGAATCAGAGGTCCCTAGGGAAAACACCCCAAGCCTTTTCGCTCTTGATTAGGTTTTAAATCAAGGGGTAAAACGATGCCTTGATGTTGTTTACCCAAACCTTTGGTTTGGGAGTAAGCCCTGATCCAACATTAATTCTGTTATGGTGGGTGAAGGACTATATAAATAAACACCCATTTTGCTTAATATATCACGCCCCCATAGATTAACTGGAAGATGGGGCAGAATATAAGGCTTAAATTGGCCTGTATGGCCATCTTTATCCCTCCAAGTAAGAAGGGACGAACTTTGTTCTGGATTGGTAGTTTGGCCAATACCCTGAAGGAGTGGAAATAGCTATTTGTTTAGGCCATGTAGTAGGCCAGTATTTTTCAGAAATAACGCTAATATTGGCCCCTGTATCAAGCACTCCGGCGGAAAAGCTTACCATCAATGCGTAGCTCAAGTTCTGGTCGTGCCTCGGTAACATTTTGCACCCAATAGGCGTCAGAGGACCCGAAGCCTCTTTCTTGATGATCTCCGGTTAATTGTTTTTCCTTGTATAACTAATGGAACTAAAAGAAGTTGAGCTATACGTTGTCCTGCATTAATCACAATAATTTTGTTAGGAGCGGAGGCTAATATTTTTATCTCTCCTGTATAATCAGAGTCAATCACACCAGGATGAATAAGTATTCCTTTTTAAAGACGCACTGCTGCGCCCTAAAAGCAGTCCAGCAGTTCCTGGAGGTAAAGGCCCAAACACTCCTGTGGCAAGGGTTTGAACCCCCATCTCAGGTGTTAATACTGTGTAGGAGGTGGCACAGAGGTCCAATCCTGCGCTGCCTCTTGTGGCTCGACAGAGGTCTGCAATGGTTCTTTTGGAACCTGCAGTGTTGCCCCATAACATTGTTTCGGGGGCCAGGGCTGGCCCCTCACCCAGTTTCCTGAAACCGGGGGTAAAGGATTACCTTGAACATCCGTTTTGGAACGACAATCCTGGGCCCAATGCTTCCCCCTTTTTACATCGTGGGCATAAATTAGGAGTATTCGCAGGGATTGTCGTTTTTGAGGGCACACTGCAGCCCGATGGCCAGGCTGACCACAAACAAAGCAACCCGAATTACCTGACTTTTGATATCCTTTCTTGTTCTTGGCTTGTTGCTGAAAAAGTACCTCTTTAATGCTTTTTCCTTGTAATGCCGCTGCCATAGCAATACCTTGCATGTAGGAGGGTCCAATCAGCACAAATGCGAATAAAATCAGACAGATCTCCCTTTTTTCTATAAGGTCGTAAAGCAGCTTGACAGGCAGAATTAGCGTTTTCAAAAGCCAATTGTTTTGCAAATACCATCCCAGCCTTTTCATCTGACATTATCTTACCTATAGCGTCTAAGAGCCGTGCCACGAAGTCCTGATAAGGCTCATCAGGTCCCTGTCGGACTTTTGAGAGATCTTCTGTCTTAATACTAGAGTTAGGAAGTTTTTTCCATGCCTGTCGAGCCGCATTTGATATTTGTGGATATGCACCAGGTAAAAAGTTAAGTTGAGTATTAGTAGCCTGGAAAGCACCTTCACCAGCCAACATTTCGTAGGAAGTTGTATACCTTGTTGCTGATTGACATCGGCTATACGAGCACACTGTTCAGCATATTCAGATTTCCATAGTAAATAATCTCCCCCCGAAAGACAGGCCCTAGCTATTTGTTTCCCATCATTTGGGGGTAGATTTTGAGTACCCAAACTTTCTATCATAGCAATAGTGAATGGAGCGGTAGGACCGTATTGTGAGCAAGCAATCTTTAACTCTTTTAATTGTTTAAAAGGCAGAGCTTCATAAAAACGCTGGTTGTTATTTTCAAAGACAGGAAAGCAAAAGAAAAGTCGGAGACGACCTCACCAAGTCGTTGTGCTTGTTTCAATGCCTTTTGCAGCGGAGACACAATCTCAGATGGAGGAGGAGGAGAGGCCCCGGAGGGGGATCGAGACCTGCTATAATGGAAGGAGCATAGGCAGGGGGAAGAGGCGGAGCAGAAGGAGATTTAGAGTTGCTAATGGGAAGCTTAATTCCTGAACTCTGTAAAGCAACAGTGAGGTTTTTTAAACATTCAATCAAATCATCTTTAGATGTTGACGCCCCCTTTTCTTGTGCCAAAAAAATCTTCTTGATGGTATTTAGCAGCTTCTTCGTCTAATTCCGCCTCAT
>NW_017214515.1:0-14633 GCF_001704415.2 Capra hircus
TGTACGCTTCCTTGCATGGATCAAGGATTTGTGGTTTGTCCTCGATGGTCTCATTTTCCACGAGGCTTCTCCACGAGCTTTACCACAGGGCAGTGACCACCAGCTCACCGCTGTGTGAGTCGATCCTCGCTTGAAAGCGAGCAGCAGGGAAAACAGTATTCCCTGAATGGACTGAGATAATTGGGGACTCTGGAATGGCAACGACCCGAGTATCCTCTCGCCTTTCCTGGTGAGAAGATGCCTCTCGCTTGACAATGCCTATGCGGAGAAAACCCTGGAGTACTATTCGACCCGATCACTGACGAAGGATCCCTCCTCTCTGAGCGTGGACGCTGGAACGCGGCTCTCGGAATGTGGCGCGGACTCTCGTGCTTACTCTTCGCGTGAGACCGTATGTCTGCGGATCTTCTTGAGTTCAGCAAGCGTGTGAATGAATCCTTTGTAATTCACAGAGTTTAGGTTGACTGTATAGATCCAGCTTCGATCACACGACAAGTGTCCTATCTCGCTTGCGATCGGGAAGAACTCCCTGATTTTCTCGTTGCGGCAGTGCTCTCGACCTTACAGACGAACACTCAGGACCTTGCTTGGTGAGCCATCAGAAAGCGCCAGTCCCAAGGAGTTAGCTCCGGGGCCTCTGGGATTCCTCTCCCGACGATGCCGGCCTAAACCTTGTTGTGCATCCGATGCGGAACCGAGGAATTCCTCTCCATGCTGACATGGATGCTTGGGATACTTCTGGAGTTCCCAGGGGAGTCGTCTTCGTCTCGCTGGGCGGCATGACACGTGCAATTTCCATTCCTCCCGAACTGTAGCAGCATTTTCAGGCTTCCCTCGCGTGGATCAAGGATCTTGGCTTTCCCTGGAGGCTTTCCACGAGGCTTTCCAGGCTTTCCCACATGGTTTTCCCACGTGCCACCGTGTGTGAGTCGATCCTAGGCTTGAATGTCGAAGCAGTGCAGGGAAAACAGGTTCTCCCTGGAATGGACTGAGACATCTGGGGGACTCTGGGATTGGTGGCACACCATGGAGTTCCTCTCGCCTTTCCTCGTGGAGAGCGCCACCTCTTGAGAATGCGACGGGAACGCCGGGAATTCTTTCCTCGACCACGCAAGGGAAAGGATCCCTCCTCTCGAGCTAGGAGCGCAAACGGGGGCTCCTCTGGATGTGAGCGGGACTCTCCTGCTTCCTCTCAGAGTGGAGACGGGTATGTCGGGGAACTTCTTGAGTTGCAGCAAGGGTGTGAATGACCCTTTGGAAGTTCCAGAGGATTAGGTGTGATTAGCTCGAGACGCCTCTGCGGAAATGGGCCTCATCTCGCCTGGAGGGGAAAACCTCCTGGATTTTCTCGAGTTGCGGCAGGTGCTCTCGACTTACGACGGGGACCTCAGGGACCCGCTCTGGTGGCCTCAGGAAAGGCCAGTCCGCATGCGAGTTGCTCGGGGCCTCTCGGGATTCCTCTCCCGTCGATGCCGGGGCCTAAGACCTTGTGTGGAGTCGGTGCCGGAACCTGAGGATTCTTCTCCAGTGCTGACATGGATTTGGGTACTTCTGGAGTCTCCACAGGGGAGTCAGTCTTCGTCGTCTCGAGTGGGGGCATGCATCGTGCGCTTTCCTCCCGAGCTGAAGCAGCAGATTCACGCTTCCCTTCGCGTGGATCAAGGGATCTGTGGCTATCCCTCGAGGCTTTCCCACGAGGCTTCCCACAGGTTTGTACCACGTGCCACCGTGGTGTGAGTCGTTCCTCGGCATGAAAGTCGAAGCAGTGCAGGGAAAACAGGTTTCCCTGGAATGGACTGAGACATCTGGGGGTCTCTGGGAATGGTGGCACGACCCTGGAGTTCCTCTCGCCTTTCCATGTGGAGAGTGCCTCCTCTTGAGTTGCGACGGGAACACCGAGAATTTTTTACCGAACACACAAGGAAAGGGTCCCTTCTCTCGAGCTAGTAGGCGTAAATGGGGCTCCTCTGGATGAGGGCGGGACACTCGTACTTCCTCTCGAGTGGAGACGGGTATGTCGGGGAACTTCTTGAGGTGCAGCAAGGGTGTGAAGGACCCTTTGGAAGTTCCAGATGTTAGGTGTGATTAACATCGAGACGCCTCAGCGGAAATGGGCCTCATCTCGGCTGGCGGGGAGAATCTCCTGGATTTTCTCGAGTTGCGGCAGGTGCTGTCGACTTACGACGGGGACCTCAGGGACCTGCTCTGGTGGCCTTAGGAAAGGACAGTCCCCAAGCGAGTTGCATGGGGGCCTTTCGGGATTCCTCTCCCGTCGATGCCGGGCCTAAGACCTTGTGTGGAGTCCGTGCCGGAACCTGAGGATTCCTCTCCAGTGCTGACATGGAAATTGGGGTACTTCTGGAGTTTCCCCAGGGGAGTCATTCCTCGTCTCGAGTGGGGGCTTGCACGTGCCCTTTCCTCCCGATCTTTACCAGCAGTGTCAGGCTTCCCGTCGAGTGAATTCAGTGATCTGTGGCTTTCCCTCGAGGCTTTCCCATGAGGCTTTCCCACGAGGCTTTCCCACAGGGCTGTCCCACGTGCCACGGTGTTGTGAGTCGATCCTCGGCTTGAGAGTCGAGGTAGTGCAGGGAAAATAGGTTTCCCTGGAATGTACTGAGACATCTGGGGGACTCTGGGAATGGTGGCACGACCCTGGAGTTCCTCTCGCCTTTCCTGTGGAGAGCGCCTCCTCTTGAGATGCGACGAGAACGCCGGGAATTCTTTCCCGACCACGCAGGGAAAGGATCCCTCCTCTAGAGCTAGGGGGCTGAAACGGGGCTCCTCTGGATGTGGGCGGGACTCACGTGCTTCCTCTCGAGTGGAGACGGGTATGTCGGGGAACTTCTTGAGTTTCAGCAAGGGTGTGAAGGACCATTTGGAAGTTCCAGAGGTTAGGTGTGATTAGCCTCGAGACGCCTCAGCGAAATGGGGCTCACCTCGCCTGGAGGGGAGAACCTCGTGGATTATCTCGAGTTGCGGCAGGTGCTCTCGACTTACGACAGGGACCTCAGGGACCCGCTCTGGTGGCCTCACGAAAGGCCAGTCCCCATGCGAGTTGCTCGGGGGCCTCTCGGGTTTCCTCTCCCGTCGAAGCCGGGGCCTAAGATCTTATGTGGAGTCTGTGGCAAAACCTGAGAATTACTCTCCATTGCTGACATGGATCTTGGGGTACTTCTGAAGTCTACCCAGGGGAGTCAGTCCTCCTCTAAGTGGTGGCATGCACGTGCGCTTTCCTCCCGAGCTGTAGCAGCAGTGTCACGCTTCCCTTCGCGTGGATCAAGGGATCTGTGGCTTTGCCTCGAGGCTTTCCCAGGAGGCTTTTCCACGATGCTTTCCCACAGGGCTGTCCCACGTGCCACCGTGGTGTGAGTCGATCCTCGGCTTGAAAGTCGAGGCAGTGCAGGGAAAACAGTTTTCCCTGGAATGGACTGAGAAATCTGGGGGACTCTGGGAATGGGGGAACGACCCTCGAATTCCTCTCGCCTTTCCTGTGGAGAGCGCCTCCTCTTGAAATGCTATGGGAACCCCGGGAATTCTTTCCTGACCACGCAGGGAAAGGATCCCTCCTCTCGAGCTTGGACGCGGAAACGGGGCTCCTCTGGATGTGAGCGGGACTCTCGTGCTTCCTCTCAAGTGGAGACGGGTATGTCGGGGAACTTCTTTAGTTGCAGCAAGGGTGTGAATAACCGTTTGGAAGTTCCAGAGGTTAGGTGTGATTAGCTTCGTGACTCCTCAGCGGACAAGGGCCTCATCTCGCTTGGAGGGGAAAACCTCCTGGATTTTCTCGAGTTGCGGCAGGTGCTCTCGACTTACGACGGAGACTTCAGGGACCCGCTCTGGTGGACACAGGAAAGGCCAGTCCCCATGGGAGTTGCTCCGGGGCCTCTCGGGATTCCTCTCCCGTCGATGCCGGGGCCTAAGTCCTTGTGTGGTATCGGAGGCGGGACCTGAGGATTCCTCTGCAGTGCTGACATGGATGTTGGGATACTTCTGGAGTCTCCCCAGGGGAGTCAGTCCTCGTCTCGAGTGGGGTCATGCACGTGCGCTTTCCTCCGGAGCTGTAGCAGCAGAGTCACACTTCCCTATGCGTGGATCAAAGCATCTGTGGCTTTCCCTCGAGGCTTTCCCATGAGGCTTTCCCACGAGGCTTTCCCACGAGGCTTTCCCACAGGGCTGTCCGACGTGCCACCCTGGTGTGAGTCGATCCTCGGCTTGAATGTCGAAGCAGTGCAGGGAAAACAGGTTTCCCTGGAATGGACTGAGACATCTGGGGACTCTGGGAAAGGTGGCACGACCCTGGAGTTCCTCTCGCCTTTCCTGATGGAGAGCGCCTCCTCTTGAGATGGGACGGGAACGCCGGGATTTCTTTCCCGATGACGCAGGGAAAGGATCCCTCCTCTCGAGCTAGTAGGCAGAAACGGGGCTCCTCTGGATGTGGGCGGGACTCTCGTGCTTCCTCTCGAATGGAGACGGTATGTCGGGGAACATCTTGAGTTGCAGCCAGGGTGTGAAGCACCGTTTGGAAGTTCCAGAGATTAGGTGTGATTAGCCTCGAGACGCCTCAGCAGAAATGGGCCTCATCTCGCCTGGAGGGGAGAACCTCCTGGATTTTCTAGAGATAGGGCAGTTGCTCTCGACTTACGACGGGGACCTCAAGGACCCGCTCTGGGGGCCTCAGAAAAGGCCAGTCCCCATGCGAGTTGCTCGGGGCCTCTCGGGATTCCTCTCCCGTCGATGTCGGGGCCTAAGACCTTGTGTGGAGTCGGTGCCGGAATCTGAGGTTTCCTGTGCAGTGCTGACATGGATCTTGGGGTACTTCTGGAGTCTTCCCAGGGGAGTTAGTCCTCGTCTCGAGTGGGGGCATGCACCTGCGCTTTCCTCCCTAGCTGTAGCAGCAGTGTCATGCTCCAGTCGTGTGGATCAAGGTATCAGTGGCTTTCCCTCGAGGCTTTCCCACGATGCTTTCCAACAAGGCTTTCCCACGAGGCTTTCCCACAGGGCTGTCCCACGTGCCACGGTGTTGTGAGTCGATCCTCGGCTTGAGAGTCGAGGTAGTGCAGGGAAAATAGGTTTCCCTGGAATGTACTGAGACATCTGGGGGACTCTGGGAATGGTGGCACGACCCTGGAGTTCCTCTCGCCTTTCCTGTGGAGAGCGCCTCCTCTTGAGATGCGACGAGAACGCCGGGAATTCTTTCTCGACCACGCAGGGAAAGGATCCCTCCTCTCCAGCTAAGAGGCGGAAACGGGGCTCCTCTGGATGTGGGCGGGACTCTCGTGCTTCCTCTCGAGTGGAGACGAGTATGTCGGGGAACTTCTTGAGCAGCAGTAAGGGTGGAAAAACCCTTTGGAAGTTACAGAGGTTAGGTGTAATTAACCTCGAGATGCCTCAGCGGAAATGGGCCTCATCTCGCCTGGAGGGGAGAAACTCCTGAATTTTTTCGAGGTGCGGCAGGTGCTCTCGACTTTCGACGGCGACCTCATGGACCCGCTCTGGTGGCCTCAGGAAAGGCCAGTCCCCATGCGAGTTGCTCGGGGGCCTCTCGGGATTCCTGTCTCGTCGATGCCGGGGCCTAAGACCTTCTGTGGAGTCAGTGCTGTAACCTGAGGATTCCTCTCCAGTTCTGACATGGATCTTGGGGTACTTCTGGAGTCTCCCCAGGGGAGTCAGTCCTCGTCTCGAGTGGGGGCATGCATGTGCGCTTTCCTCCCGAGCTGTAGCAGCAGTGTCGCGCTTCCCTTCGCGTGGATCAAGGGATCAGGGGCTTTCCAAGGAGGCTTTCCCGCGAGGCTTTCCCACGAGGCTTTCCCACAGGGCTGTCCCACGTGCCACCGTGGTGTGAGTCGATCCTCGGCTTGAAAGTCGAGGCACTGCAGGGAAGACAGTTTTCCCTGGAATGGACTGAGTCATCTGCGGTACTCTGGGAATGTGGCACGACCCTGGATTTCCTCTCGCCTTTCCTGTGGAGAGTGCATCCTCTTGAGATGCGAAGGGAACTCCGGGAATTCTTTCCCGACCACGCGGGGAAACGATACCTCCTCTCGAGCTAAGAGGCGGAAACGGGGCTCCTCTGGATGTGGGCGGGATTCTCGTGCTTTCTCTCGAGTGGAGACGGGTATGTCGGGGATCTTCTTGAGTTGCAGCAAGGGTGTGAAGGACCCTTTGGAAGTTCCAGAGTTTAGGTGTGATTAACCTCGAGACGCCTCAGCGGAAATGGGCCTCATCTCGCCTGGAGGGGAGAACATCCTGGATTTTCTCGAGTTGCAGCAGGTGCTCTCGACTTACGACGGGGACCTCAGGGACCCGCTCTGGTGGCATCAGGAAAGGCCAGTCCCCATGCGAGTTGCTCGGGGGCCTCTCGGGATTCCCCTCCCTTCTATGCCGGTGCCTAAGATCTTGTGTGGAGTCGGTGCCGGAACCTGAGCATTCCTCTCCACTGCTGACATGGATCTTGGGGTACTTCTGGAGTCTCCCCAGTGGAGTCAGTCCTCGTCTCGAAGGGGGCATGCACGTGCGCTCACCTCCCGAGCTGTAGCAGCAGTGCCACGCTTCCCTTCGCGTGGATTAAGGGATCAGGGGCTTTCCCTCGAGGCTTTCCCACGTGGCTTTCCCACGAGGCTTTCCCACAGGGCTGTCCCACGTGCCACCGTGGTGTGAGTCGATCCTCGGCTTGAAAGTCGAGGCAGTGCAGGGAAAACAGGTTTCCGTGGAATGGACTGAGGCATCTGGGGGACTCTGGGAATGTGACACGACCCTGGAGTTCCTCTCGCCTTTCTTGTGGAGAGCGCCTCTTCTTGAGATGCGAAGGGAACGCCGGGAATTCTTTCCCGACCACGCAGGGAAAGGATCCCTCCTCTCAAGCTAGGAGGCGGAAACGGGGCTCCTCTGGATGTGGGCGAGACTCTCATGCTTCCTCTCGAGTGGAGACGGGTATGTCGGGGAACTTCTTGAGTTGCAGATATGGTGTGAAGGACCCTTTGGAAGTTCCAGATATTAGATGTGATTAGCCTCGAGACGCCTCTGCGGAAAAGGGCCTCATCTTGCCTGGAGGGGAGAACCTCCTGTATTTTGTCGAGTTGCGGCAGGTGCTCTCGACTTATGACGGGGACCTCAGGGACCCGCTCTGGTGGCCTCAGGAAAGACAAGTCCTCATGCGAGTTGCTCGGGGTCCTCTCAGGATTCCTCTCCCTTCCTTGCCGGGGCCTAAGATCTTGTGTGGAGTCGGTGCCGGAACCTGAGCATTCCTCTCCAGTGCTGACATGGATCTTGGGGTACTTCTGGAGTCTCCCCAAGGGAGTCAGTCCTCGTCTCTAGTTGGGGCATGCACGTGCGCTTTCCTCCCTAGTTGTAGCAGCAGTGTCACGCTTCCCTTCGCGTGGTTCAAGGGATCTATGGCTTTCCAAGGAGGCTTTCCCACGAGGTTTTCCCACGAGGCTTTCCCACAGGGCTGTCCCACGTGCCACCGTGGTGTGACTCGATCCTCGGCTTGAATGTCGAGGCAGTGCAGCGAAGCCAGTTTTCCCTGGAATGGACTGAGACATCTGGGGGAATCTGGGAATGGTGACACGACCCTGGAGTTCCTCTCGCCTCTCCTGTGGAGAGCGCCTCCTCTTGAGGTGCGACGGGAACTCCGGGAATTCCTTCCCGACCACGCAGGGAAAGGATCCCTCCTCTCGAGCTAGGAGGCGGAAACGGGGCTACTGTGGATGTGGGCGGGACTCTCGTGCTTCCTCTCGAGTGGAGACGTTTATTTCGGGGAACTTCTTGAGTTGCACCGAGGTTGTGAAGGACCCTTTGACAGTTCCAGAGGTTACGTGTGATTAGCCTTGAGACCCCTCAGTGGAAATGGACCTCATCTCGCCTGGCGGGGAGAACCTCCTGGATTTTCTCGAGTTGCGGCAGGTGCTCTCGACTTATGACGGGGCCTCAGGGACCCGCTCTGGTGGCATCAGGATAGGCCAGACCCCATGAGAGTTGCTGGGGGGCCACTCGGGATTCCTCTGCCGTCGATGCCGGGGCCTAAGAACTTGTGTGGAGTCGGTGCCCGAACCTGAGGATTCTACTCCAATGCAGTCATGGATCTTGTGGTACTTCTGGAGTCTCCCCAGGGGAGTCAGTCCTCGTCTCGAGTGGAGGCATGCACGTGCGCTTTCCTCCCGAGCTGAAGAAGCAGTGTCGCACTTCCCTTCTCGTGGATAAAGGGATCAGGGGCTTTCCCTCGAGGCTTTCCCACGAGGCTTTCCAACGAGGCTTTCCCACAGGGCTGTCCCACGTGCCACCGTGGTGTGAGTCGAACCTCGGCTTGAAAGTCGAGGCAGTGCAGGGAAAACAGGTTTCCATGGAATGGACTGAGATATCTGGTTGTCTCTGGGAATGATGGCACGACCCTGGAGTTCCTCTCGCCTTTCCTGTGGAGAGCGCCTCCTCTTCAGATGCGACGGGAACGCCGGGAATTCTTTCCCGACCACGATGGGAAAGGATCCCTCCCCTCGAGCTAGGAGGCGGAAACGGGGCTCCTCTGGATGTGGGCGGGACTCTCGTGCTTCCTCTCGAGTGGAGACGGGTATGTCGGGGAACTTCTTGAGTTGCAGCAAGGGTGTGAAGGACCCTTTGTAAGTTCCAGATGTTAGATGTGATTAGCCTCGAGACGCCTCAGCGGAAATGGGCCTTATCTCGCCTGGAGGGGGAACCTCCTGGATTTTTTCGAGTTGCGGCAGGTGCTCTCGACTTACGATGGGGACCTCAGGGACACGATCTGGTGGCCTCAGGAAAGGCCAGTCCCCATGCGAGTTGCACGGGGGCCTCTCGGGATTCCTCTCCCTTCGATGCCGGGGCCTAAGACCTTGTGTGGAGTCGGTGCTGGAACCTGAGGATTCCTCTCCAGTGCTGATATGGATCTTGGGGTACTTCTGGAGTCTCCCCAGTGGAGTCAGTCCTCGTCTCGAGTGGGGGCATGCACGTGCGCTTTCCTCCCGAGCTGTAGCAGCAGTGTCACTCTTCCCTACGCGTGGATCAAGGGATCTGTGGCTTTCCCTCGAGGCTTTCCCATGAGGCTTTCCCATGAGCCTTTCCCACAGGGCTGTCCAACGTGCCATCGCGATGTGAGTCGATCCTCGGCTTGAAAGTCGAGGCAGTGCAGGGAAAACAGGTTTCCCTGGAATGGACTGAGACATCTGGGGGACTCTGGGAATGGGGCCTGATACTGGAGTTCCTCTCGCCTTTCCTGTGGAGAGTGCCTACTCTTGAGATGAGACGGGAACGCTAGGAATTCTTTCCCGACCACGCAGGGAAAGGATCCCTCCTCTCGAGCTAGCAGGCGGAAACGGGGCCAATCTGGATATGGGCGGGAACCTCGGGTTCCTCTTGAGTGGAGACGGGTATGTCAGGGGAAATTCTTGAGTTGCAGCAAGGGTGTGAAGGACCCTTTGGAAGTTCCAGAGTTTAAGTGTGATTACCCCCTTGTTGCCTCAGCGGAAATGGGCCTCATATCGCCTGGAGGGGAGAACCTCCTGGATTTTCTCGAGTTGCAGCAGGTGCTCTAGACTTACGATGGGGACCTCAGGGACCTGTTCTGTTGGCCTCAGAAAAGGCCAGTTCCCATACGAGTTGCTTGGGGGCCTCTCGGGATTCCTCTCCCGTCGATGCTGGGGCCTAAGACCTTGAGTGGAGTCGGTGCCGGAACCTGAGGATTCCTCTCCAGTGCTGACATGGATCTTGGGGTACTTCTGGTGTCTCCCCAGGGGAGTCAGTCCTCGTCTCGGGTGGGGGCATGCACGTGCGCGTTCCTCCCGAGCTTTAGCAGCAGTGTCACGCTTCCCTTCCCGGGGATCAAGGGATCTGTAGCATTCCCTCGAGGCTTTCCTAGGAGGTTTCCCACGAGGCTTTCCCACAGGGCTGTCCCACGTGCCACCGTGGTGTGAGTCGATCCTCGGCTTAAAGTCGAGGCAGTGCAGGGAAAACAGGTTTCCCTGGAATGGACTGAGACATCCAGGGGACTCTGGGAATGGTGGCACGACCCTGGAATTCCTCTCGCCTTTCCTGTGGAGAGCGCCTCCTCTTGAGATGTGACAGGAACACCGGGAATTCTATCCCGACCACGCAGGCGAAGGATACCTCCTCTCGAGCTAGGAGGCGGAATCGGGGCTCCTCTGGATGTGGGCGGGACTGTCGTGCTTCCTGTCGAGTGGAGACGGGTATGTCGGGGAACTTCTTGAGTTGCAGCAAGGGTGTGAAGGACCCTTTGGAAGTTCCAGAGGTTCGGTGAATATCCTGGAGACGCCTCAGCAGAAATGGGCCTCATCTCGCCTGGAGGGGAGAACCTCCTGGATTTTCTCGAGTTGCGGCAGGTGCTCTCGACTTACGACGGGGACTTCAGCGACCCGCTCTGGTGGCCTCAGGAAAGGCCAGTCCCCATGCTAGTTGCTCTGGGGCCTCTTGGGATGCCTCTCCCGTCAATATTGGTGCCTAAGGCCTTGTGTGGAGTCGGTGCCAAAACCTGATGTTTCCTCTCCAGTGCTGACATGGATCTTGGGGTACTTCTGGAGTCTCCCCAGGGGAGTCAATCCTCGTCTCGAGTGGGGGCATGCACGTGCGCTTTCCTTCCGAGCTGTAGTAGCAGTGTCACGCTTCCCTTCACGTGCAACAAGGGATCTGTGGCATTCCCTCGAGGATTTCCCACGAGGCTTTCCCACAGGGCTGTCCCACGTGCCACCGTGCTGTGAGTCGATCCTCGGCTTGAAAGTCGAGGCAGTGCAGGGAAAACAGGTTTCCCTGGAATGGACTGAGACATCTGGGGGACTCTGGGAATGGGGCCTGATCCTTGAGTTTTTCTCGCCTTTCCTGTGGAGAGCGCCTCCTCTTGAGATGCGACGGGAACGCTAGGAATTCTTTCCCGACCACGCAGGGAAAGGATCCCTCCTCTCGAGCGAGCAGGCGGAAACGGGGCCACTCTGGATATGGGCGGGACTCTCGGATTCCTCTTGAGTGGAGACGGGTATGTCGGGGAACTTCTTGAGTTGCAGCAAGGGTGTGAAGGACCCTTTGGAAGTTCCAGAGTTAAAGTGTGATTACCCCCTAGTTGCCTCAGCGTAAATGGGCCTCATCTCGCCTGGAGGGGAGAAACTCCTGGATTTTCTCGAGTTGCGGCAGGTGCTCTCGACTTATGATGGGGACCTCAGTGATCCGCTCTGGTGCCCTCAGGAAAGGCCAGTCCCCATGCGAGTAGCTCGGGGGCCTCTCGGGATTCCTCTCCCGTCGATGCTGGGGCCTAAGACCTTGTGTGGACTCAGTGCCGGAACCTGAGGATCCCTCTCCAGTGCAGACATGGATCTTAGGGTACTTCTGGAGTCTCCCCAGGGCAGTCAGTCCTCGACTCGAGTGGGGGCATGCACGTGCGCTTTCCTCCCGAGCTCTAGCAGCAGTGTCGCGCTTCCCTTCGCGTGGAATAAGGGATCTGTGTCTTTCCCTCGAGGCTTTCCCACGAGGCTTTCCCACGAGGCTTTCCCACAGGGCTGTCCCACGTGCCACCGTGCTGTGAGTCGATCCTAGGCTTGAAAGTCGAGGCAGTGCAGGGAAAACAGGTTTCCCTGGAATGGACTGAGACATCTGGGGGACTCTGGGAATGGTGGCACGACCCTGGAGTTCCTCTCGCCTTTCCTGTGGAGAGGACCTCCTCTTGAGGTGCAACGGGAACGCCGGGAACTCTTTCCCGACCACGCTGGGAAAGGATCCCTCCCCTCGAGCTAGGAGGCGGAAACGGGGCTCCTCTGGATGTGGGCGGGACTCTCGTGCTTCCTCTCGAGTGGAGACGGGTATGTCGGGAGACTTCTTGAATTGCAGCAAGGGTGTGTAGGACCCTTTGTAAGTTCCAGATGTTAGATGTGATTAGCCTCGAGACTCCTCAGCGGAAATGGGCCTTATCTCGCCTGGAGGGGGAACCTCCTGGATTTTCTCGAGTTGCGGCAGGTGCTCTCGACTTACGACGGGGACCTCAGGGACCCGATCTGGTGTCCTCAGGAAAGGCCAGTCCCCATGCGAGTTGTTCGGGGACCTCTCGGGATTCCTCTCCCGTCGATGCCGGGGCCTAAGACCTTGTGTGGAGTCGGTGCCGGAACCTGAGGATTCCTCTCCAGTGCTGATATGGATCTTGGGGTACTTCTGGAGTCTCCCCAGGGGAGTCAGTCCTCGTCTCGAGTTGGGGCATGCACGTGCGCTTTCCTCCCGAGCTGTAGCAGCAGTGTCACGCTTCCCTTCGCGTGGATCAAGGGATCAGGGGCTTTCCCTCGAGTCTTTCCCACGAGGCTTTCCCACGAGGCTTTCCCACAGGGCTGTCCCACGTGCCACCGTGGTGTGAGTCTATCCTCGCCTTGAAAGTCGAGGCAGTGCAGGGAAAACAGGTTTCCCTGGAATGGACTGAGACATCTGGTGGACTCTGGGAATGTGGCACGACCCTGGAGTTCCTTTCGTCTTTCCTGTGGAAAGCGCCTCCACTTGAGATGCGACGGGAACGCCGGGAATTCTTTCCCGACCCTGCAGGGAAAGGATCCCTCCTCTCGAGCTAGGAGGCGGAAACGGGGCTCCTCTGGATGTGGGCGGGACTCTCGTGCTTCCTCTTGAGTGGAGTCGCGTATGTCGGGGAACTTCTTGAGTTGCAGCAAGGGTGTGAAGGACCCTTTGTAAGTTCCAGAGGTTAGGTGTGAGTAGCCTCGAGACGCCTCAGCAGAAATGGGCCTCATCTCGCCTGGAGGGGAGAACCTCCTGGATTTTCTCGAGTTGCGGCAGGTGCTCTCGACTTACGACGGGGACCTCAGGGACCCGCTCTGGTGGCCTCAGGAAAGGCCAGTCCCCTTGAGAGTTGCTCGGGGGCCTCTCGAGGGCCTCTTGGGTTTCCACTCCCGTCGATGCTGGGGCCTAAAACCTTGTGTGGAGTCAGTGCCAGAACCTGAGGATTCCTCTCCAGTGCTGACATGGATCTTGGGGTACTTCTGGAGTCTCCCCAGGGGAGTCAGTCCTCGTCTCGAGTGGGGGCATGCACGTGTGCTTTCCTCCCGAGCTGTAGCAGCAGTGTCACGCTTCCCTTCGCGTGGATCAAGGGATCAGGGGCTTTCCCTCGAGGCTTTCCCACGAGACTTTCCCACGAGGCTTTCCCACAGGGCTGTCCCACATGCCACCGTGGTGTGAGTCGATCCTCGGCTTGAAAGTCCGAGGCAGTGCAGGGAAAACGAGGTTTCCCTGGAATGGACTGAGACATCTGGGGGACTCTGGGAATGTGGCACGACCCTGGAGTTCCTCTCGCCTTTCCTGGGAGAGCGCCTTCACTTGAGATGCGACGGGAACGCCGGGAATTCTTTCCCGACCACGCAGGGAAAGGATCCCTCCTCTCGAGCTAGGAGGCGGAAACGGGGCTCCTCTGGATGTGGGCGGGACTCTCGTGCTTCCTCTCGAGTGGAGTCGGGTATGTCGGGGAACTTACTTGAGTTGCAGCAAGGGTGTGAAGGACCCTTTGGAAGTTCCAGAGTTTAGGTGTGATTAGACTCGAGACGCCTCAGCGGAAATGGGCCTCATCTCGCCTGGAGGGGAGAACCTCCTGGATTTTCTCGAGTTGCGGCAGGTGCTCTCGACTTACGACGGGGACCTCAGGGACCCGCTCTGGTGGCCTCAGGAAAGGCCAGTCCCCTTGCGAGTTGCTCGGGGGCTCTCGGGGCCTCTTGGGATTCCTCTCCCGTCGATGCTGGGGCCTAAAACCTTGTGTGGAGTCAGTGCCGGAACCTGAGGATTCCTCTCCAGTGCTGACATGGATCTTGGGGTACTTCTGGAGTCTCCCCAGGGGAGTCAGTCCTCGTCTCGAGTGGGGGCATGCACGTGCGCTTTCCTCCCGAGCTGTAGCAGCAGTGTCACGCTTCCCTTTCGCGTGGATCAAGGGATCAGGGGCTTTCCCTCGAGGCTTTCCCACGAGACTTTCCCACGAGGCTTTCCCACAGGGCTGTCCCACGTGCCACCGTGGTGTGAGTCGATCCTCGGCTTGAAAGTCGAGGCAGTGCAGGGAAAACAGGTTTCCCTGGAATGGACTGAGACATCTGGGGGACTCTGGGAATGTGGCACGACCCTGGAGTTCCTCTCGCCTTTCCTGTGGAGAGCGCCTCCACTTGAGATGCGACGGGAACGCCGGGAATTCTTTCCCGACCACGCAGGGAAAGGATCCCTCCTCTCGAGCTAGGAGGCGGAAACGGGGCTCCTCTGGATGTGGGCGGGACTCTCGTGCTTCCTCTCGAGTGGAGTCGGGTATGTCGGGGAACTTCTTGAGTTGCAGCAAGGGTGTGAAGGACCCTTTGGAAGTTCCAGAGTTTAGGTGTGATTAGCCTCGAGACGCTCAGCAGGAAATGGGCCTCATCTCGCCTGGAGGGAGAACCTCCTGGATTTTCTCGAGTTGCGGCAGGTGCTCTCGACTTACGACGGCGACCTCAGGGACCCGCTCTGGTGGCCTCAGGAAAGCCCAGTCCCCATGCGAGTTGCTCGGGGCCTCTCGGGATTCCTCTTCCCGTCGATGCCGGGGCCTAAGACCTTGTGTGGAGTCAGTGCCGGAACCTGAGGATTCCTCTCCAGTGCCGACATGGATCTTCGGGGACTTCTGTAGT
>NW_017214516.1:0-14632 GCF_001704415.2 Capra hircus
AATCTCTCCAGGAGGGTAGAACCTCCTGGATTTTCTCGAGTTGCGGCAGGTGGCTTAACTTACGACGGGGACCTCAGGGACCCACTCTGGTGCCTCAGGAAAGGCCAGTCCCAAGCGAGTTGCTTGGGGGCCCTCGGGATTCCTCTCCTGTCGATTCTGGCGCCTAAGACCTTGTGTGGAGTCCATCCGCGGAACCTGAGGATTCCTCTCCAGTGCTGACACGAATCTTGGGGTACTTCTGGAGTATCCTCAATGGAGTCGGTCCTCGTCTCGAGTGGGGGCATGCACGAAGCGTTTTCTTCCCGAGCTCTAGCAGCAGTGTCACGCTTCCCTTCGCATGGATCAAGGGATCTGTGGCTTTCCCTCCAGGCTTTCCCACGAGGCTTTCCCATGAGGCTTTTCCACAGGGGCTGTCCCAGGTGCCACCGTGGTGTGAGTCGATCCTCGGCTTGAAAGTGGAGGCAGTGTAGGGAAAACAGGTTTCTTGGAATGGACTGAGACATCTGGGGGACTCTGGAATGGTGGCACGACCCTGGAGTTCCTCTCGCCTTTCCTGTGGAGAGCGCCTCCTCTTGAGATGCGACGGGATCGCGGGAATTCTTTCCCGAAACAGCAGGGAAAGGATCCCTCCTCTCGAGCTAGGAGGGGGAAATGGGGCTCCTCTGGATGTGGGCGGGACTCTCGTGCTTCCTCTCGAGTGGAGACGGGAAAGTCGGGGAACTTCTTGAGTTGCAGCAAGGGTGTGAAGGACCCTTTGGAAGTTCCAGAGGTTAGGTGTGATTAGCCTCGAGAAGCCTCAGCGGAAATGGGCCTCATCTCTCCAGGAGGGTAGAACCTCCTGGATTTTCTCGAGTTGCGGCAGGGTGGTCTTAACTTACGACGGGGACCTCAGGGACCCGCTCTGGTGGCCTCAGGAAAGGCCAGTCCCCAAGCGAGTTGCTTGGGGGCCTCTCAGGATTCCTCTCCTGTCGATTCTGGCGCCTAAGACCTTGTTTGGAGTCCATCCCGGAACCTGAGGATTCCTCTCCAGTGCTGACACGAATCTTGGGGTACTTCTGGAGTCTGCCCAGGGGAGTCAGACCTCGTCTTGATTGGGGCATTCACGTGCGATTTCCCCCCGAGCTGTAACAGCAGTGTCACGCTTCCGTTCGCGTGGATCAAGGGATCTGTGGCTTTCCCTCGAGGCTTTCCACGAGGCTTTCCCACAGGGCTGTCCCACGTGCCACCGTGGTGTGAGTCGATCCTCGGCTTGAAAGTCGAGGCAGTGCAGGGAAAACAGGTTTCCCTGGAATGGACTGAGACATCTGGGGGACTCTGGGAATGGTGGCACGACCCTGGAGTTCCTCTCGCCTTTCCTGTGGAGAACCCCTCCTCTTGAGATGCGACGGAAACGCTGGGAATTCTTTCCCAACCACGCAGGAAAAGGATCCCTCCTCTCGAGCTAGGAGGCGGAAACGGGGCTCCTCTGGATGTGGGCGGGACTCTCGTGCTTCCTCTCGAGCGGAGACGGGTATGTCGGGGAACTTCTTGAGTTGCAGCCAGGGTGTGAAGGACCCTTTGGAAGTTCCAGATGTTAGGTGTGATTTGCCTGGAGATGCCTCAGCGGAAATGGGCCTCATCTCGCCTGGAGGGAGAACCTCCTGGATTTTCTCGAGTTGCGGCAGGTGCTCTTGACTTACGACGGGACCTCAGGGACCCGCTCTGGTGGCCTCAGGAAAGGCCAGTACCCATGCGAGTTGCTCGGGTGCCTCTCGGTATTCCTCTCTCGTGGATGCCGCTGCCTAAGACCTTGTGTGGAGTCGGTTCCGGAACCTGAGGATTCCTCTCCAGTGCTGACATGGATCTTGGGGTACTTCTGGAGTTTCCCCAGGGGAGTCAGTCCTGGTATCGAGTGGGGGCATGCACGTGTGCTTTCCTCCCGAGCTGTAGCAGCAGTGTCACGCTTCCCTTCGCGTGGTTCAAGGGATCTGTGGCTTTCCCTCGAGGCTTTCCGACGAGGCTTTCCCACGAGGCTTTCCCACCGGTCTGTCCCACGTGCCACCTTGGTGTGAGTCGATCCTTGGCTTGAAAGTCGACGCAGTGCAGGGAAAACAGGTTTCCCTGGAATGGACTTAGACATCTGGGAGACTCTGGGAATGGTGGCATGACCCTGGAGTTCCTCTCGCCTTTCCTGTGGAGAGCGCCTGCCGGAAGCCTTTGTGAGGAATCCCGCCCGTGACAAGGTCATGAGGAAGGAAGCTGACATACGCAAGGCGTGCTTAGACTTCAGGGTCCCCTCTGGAAATTCCTAAGCATGTACCCCAACAAAAATCTGCCGGCTTTTGTGCTCTGCTTTTCCACTCTTCTGACATTTTCTGGAAAAAGTCAATTCAGGGCTTTAGTCTTCTGCATTTGAAAGAGTGTTTCAATCCAAAAAACCCCTCCGATGGCTTTCTAGCCAGCCTGCAGGACTCTGCAAGTGTGTTTGTTTGAGGCCTCCTGACCGCAGGAGGCACAGGAAGCTTAAAAACATCCTAGGAATGTAGGGGCTTCCGAGGAGTCAAAAATCTTTAGAATAGGACTGATTAAAAGTTTCATTTGTTGAGTCAATGCTTGCTGCCAAATTTTCATATCCTTTATTTTTTAGATATAGTTGGTATATAGAAAAACAAGTAGTAGACCTAGTATTAGCAACATTAGTTCCTCGAGTTAAGTACCTTCTTTGTTATATCCCACTGCACCTTTGTTCTATCCCACTGCCACCTTTGTTCTATAGAGATGTAACTTTAATGCTTTAAGGAGATGCAGATTAAAAAAAACACTTCAGGGGAAACAAAATTAACATTCATTAAGGAAGAGAGCTAAAAAGTGTTAACAAGCCTCTTGGCCAGAAGATAATGTAAATCACCTGAGACCTTTTGTATACAAAATGATGTATAGAAAGAGTCTGGGCTGCGAACGCTACATAATTCTGTGTTACCCATTGATCTCCATGTTTTATCAAAAGTATAAAAGGCCTTCTGAACAATAAAGGATTGGACCAGTTTCTCGAACTAGTCTCTCGGCCTAGTTTCTTGGGACTCTGGCTCCCCCCATGTCTCTCTCTCTCTCTTCTTCTCTCCCCTTCCCTCTCTCTGCTCTTTACTTTAACTTCAGGCTGAATCTCCATTTGGGGCGCGGAGGCTCGCCAGGTCTACTTACTTGCCCCGGCTGTTAAGACCCGCAAGAAAGGGAGCTTAAGGCGAGGCACCCTTAGATATTCAAGCGGGCGCCGGTGGCCAAACGTAGATGGTGCAAATTCCTTGTCTGGAATTTTAATGGCCTTCCGCGAAAAACCAAGCTATTCAGCCCTCTTCCTCCACTTAATCTTCTTATTACACTATAGTTTCTTAATCTAATCTTACATTAATAAACAAACAAGTCTTTCCACGCCAACGCCGTCCACACTTCGAATTCCCTGGATCCACCGGGGATGGACCGTGGCAAGGGCCTCCTCTTGAGATGCGACGGGAACGCGGGGAATTCTTTCCCCACCACGCAGGAAAAGGATCCCTCCTCTCGAGTTAGGAGGCGGAAACGGGGCTCCTCTGGATGTGGGCGGGACTCTCGTGCTTCCTCTCGAGTGGAGACGGGTATGTCAGAGAACTTCTTGAGTTGCAGCAAGGCTGTGAAGGACCCTTTGGAAGTTCCAGATGTTAGATGTGATTAGCCTCGAGACGCCTCAGCGGAAATGGGCCTCATTTCGCCTGGAGGGGAGAACCTCCTGGATTTTCTCGAGTAGCGGCAGGTGCTCTCGACTTATGACGGGGACCTCAGGGACCCGCTCTGGTGGCCTCAGGAAAGGCCAGTCACCATGCGAGTTGCTCGGGGGCCTCTCGGGATTCCTCCTCCGTCGATGCCGGGCCCTAAGATCTTGTGTGGCGTCGGTGCCGGAACCTGAGGATTCCTCTCCAGTGCTGACATGGATCTTGGGGTATTTCTGGAGTCTCCCCAGGGGAGTCAGTCCTCGTCTCGAGTGGCGGCATGCACGTGCGCTTTCCTCCCGTGCTGTAGCAGCAGTGTCGCGCTTCCCTTCGCGTGGATAAAGGGATCTGTGGCTTTCCCTCGAGGCTTTCCCTCGAGGCTTTCCCACGAGGATTTCCCACGAGGCATTCCCACGAGGCTTTCCCACAGGGCTGTCCCACGTGGCACCGTGGTGTGATTCGATCCTCTGCTTGAAAGTCGAAACAGTGCAGGGAAAACAGGTTTCCCTTGAGGGACGTAGAAATCTGGAGGACTCTGCGAATGGTGGCACGACCCTGGAGTTCCTCTCGCCTTTCCCGTGGAGAGTGCCTCCTCTTGAGAAGCGACGGGAAAGCCGGGAATTCTTTCCCGACCACGCAGGGAAAGGATCGCTCCTCTCGAGCTAGGAGGCGGAAACGGGGATCCTCTGGAAGTGGGCGGGACACTCGTACTTCCTCTCGAGTGGAGACGGGTATGTAGGGGAACTTCCTGAGTTGCAGCAACGGTGTGAAGGACCCTTTGGAAGTTCCAGAGGTTAGGTGTGATTAGCCTTGAGACGCCTCAGCGGAAATGGGCCTCATCTCTCCTGGAGGGGAGAACCTCCTGGATTTTCTCGAGTTGCGGCAGGTGCTCTCGACTTAGGTCGGGGACCTCATAGACCCGCTCTGGTGGCCTCAGGAAAGGCCAGTCCCCATGCGAGTTGCTCGGGGGCCTCTCGGGACTCCACTCCCGTCGATGCCGGGCCTAAGACGTTGTGTGGAGTCGGTGCCGGAACCTGAGGTTTCCTCTCCAGTGCCGACATGGATCTCTGGGTACTTCTGGAGTCTCCCCAGGGGAGTCAGTCCTCGTCTCGAGTGGGGTCATGCACGTGCGCTTTCCTCCCGAGCTGGAGCAGCAGTGTCACGATTCCCTTCGCGTGGATCAAGGGATCTATGGCTTTCCCCAAGGCTTTCCCACGAGGCTTTCCCACGAGGCTTTCCCACAGGGCTGTCCGACGTCCCACCGTGGTGTGAGTCGATCCTCGGCTTGAATGAGGAGGCAGTGCAGGGAAAACAGGTTTCCCTGAAATGGACTGAGACATCTCGGGGACTCTGGGAATGGTAGCACGATCCTGGAGTTCCTCTCGCCTTTCCTGTGGAGAGCGCCTCCTCTTGAGATGCGACGGAAATGCCGGGAATTCTTTCCCGAACACGCAGGGAAAGGATCCCTCCTCTCGAGCTAGGAGGCTGAAACGGGGCTCCTCTGGATGTGGGCGGACTCTCGTGCTTCCTCTAGAGTGGAGTCGGGTAGGTCGGGGAACTTCTTGAGTTGCAGCAAGGGTGTGAAGGACCCTTTGCAAGTTCCAGAGTTTAGGTGTGAATAGCCTCGAGACGCCTCAGCGGAAATGGGCCTCATCTCGCCTGGAGGGGAAAACCTCCTGGATTTTCTCGAGTTGCGGCAGGTGCTCTCGACTTGCGACGGGGACATCATCGACCTGCTCTGGTGGCCTCAGGAAAGGCCAGTCCCCATGCGAGTTGCTCTTGGGCCACTCGGGATTCCTTTCCCGTCAATGCTAGGGCCTAAGACCTTGTGTGGAGTCAGTGCCGGAACCTGAGGATTCCTCTCCAGTGCTGACATGGATCTTGGGGTATTTCTGGAGTCTCCCCCAGGGAAGTCAGTCCTCGTCTCGAGTGGGGGCTTGCACGTGCGCTTTCCTCCTGAGCTGGAGCAGAAGTGTCGCACTTCCCTTTGCATGGATCAAGGGATCTGTGGCTTTCCCTCGAGGATTTCCCACGAAGCTTTCCCACGAGGCTTTTCCACAGGGCTGTCTCACGTGCCACCGTGGTGTGAGTCAATCCTCGGCTTGAAAGTCGAGGTAGTGCAGGGAAAAAAGTTTTCTCTGGAATGGACTGAGACATCTGGGGGACTCTGGGAATCGTGGCACGACCCTGGAGTTCCTCTCGCCTTTCCTGTGGAGAGCGTCTGCTCTTGAGATGCGACGGGAACGCCGGGAATTCTTTCCCGACCACGCAGGGAAAGGATCCCTCCTCTCGAGCTAGGAGGCGGAAACGGGGCTCCTCTGGATGTGGTCGGGACTCTCGCGCTTCCTCTCGAGTGGAGACGGGTATGTCTGGAAACTTTTTGAGTGGCAGCAAGGGTGTGAAGGACCCTTTGGAAGTTCCAGATGTTAGGTGTCTTTTGCCTCGAGACGCATCAGCGGAAATGGGCCTCATTTCGCCTGGAGGGGAGAACCTCCTGGATTTTCTCGAGTTGCGGTAGGTGCACTCGAATTACGACGGGGACCTCAGGGACACGCTTTGGTGGCCTCAGGAAAGGCTAGTCCAATTACGAGTTGCTCGGGGGCCTCTCGGGATTCCTCTCCCGTCGATGCCGGGGCCTAAGACCTTGAGTGGATTCGGTGCCGGAACCTGAGGTTCCTCTCCAGGGATGACATGGATCTTGGGTTACTTCTGGAGTCTCCCCAGGGCAGTCAGTCCTCGTCTCGAGTGGGGGCATGCACGTGCGCTTTCCTCCTGAACTGTAGCAGCAGTGTGGCGCTTCCCTTCGCGTGGATCAAGGGATCTGTGGCTTTCCCTCGAGGCTTTCCCACGAGGCTTTTCCACAGTGCTGTCCCACGAGCCACCGTGGTGTGAGTCGATGCTCGGCTTGAAAGTCGAGGCAGTGCTGGGAAAACAGGTTTCCCTGGAACGGACTGAGACATCTGTGGGACTCTGGGAATGGTGGCACGACCCTGGAGTTCCTCTCGCCTTTCCTGTGGAGAGCGCTTCCCCTTGAGATGCGACGGACACACCGGGAATTCTTTCCCGACCACGCAGGGAAAGGATCCCTCCTCTCGAGCTAGGAGGCAGAAATGGGGCTCCTCTGGATGTGGGCGGGACTCTCGTGCTTCCTCTCTAGTGGAGACGGGTATTTCGGGGACTTCTTGAGTTGCAGCAAGGGTGTGAAGGACCCTTTGGAAGTTCCAGATGTTAGATTTGATTAGCCTCATGACGCTCAGCGGAAATGGGCCTCATCTTGCCTGGAGGGGAGAACGTCCTGGATTTTCTCGAGTTGCGGCAAGTGCTCTCGACTCACGACGGGGACCTCAGGTACCCGCTCTGGTGGCATCAGGAAAGGCCAGGCCCCATGCGAGTTGTTCGGCAGCCTCTGGGGATTCCTCTCCCGTCGATGCTGGGGCCTAAGACCTTGTGTGGAGTTGGTGCCGGAACCTTAGGATTCCTCTCCTGTGCTGACGTGAATCTTGAGGTACTTCTGGAGTCTCCCCAGGGGAGCCAGTCCTTGTCTCGAGTGGGGGCATGCACGTACGCTTTCCTCTCGAGCTGTAGCAGCAGTGTCACGCTGGCTTAAGACCTTGTGTGGCGTCGGTGCCGGAACCTGAGAATTCCTCTCCAGTGCTGACATGGAACTTGGGGTAATTCTGAGTCTCCCCAGGGGAGTCAGTCCTCGTCTCGAGTGGGGCCTGCACGTGCGCTTTCCTCTCGAGCTGTAGCAGCACTGTCGCGCTTCCCTTCGCGTGGATCAAGTGATCGGTGGCTTTTTCTCGAGGCTTTCCCAGGAGGCTTTCCCACGAGGCTTTCCCACAGGGCTGTCCCACGTGCCACCGTGGTGTGAGTCAATCCTCGGCTTGAGAGTCGAGGCAGTGCAGGGAAAGCAGGTTTCCCTGGAATTGACTGAGACATCTGGGGGACTCTGGGAATGCTGGCACGACCCTGGAGTTCCTCTCGCCTTTCCTGTGGAGAGCGCCTCCACTTGTGATGCGACGGGAACGCGGGGAATTGTTTCCCGACCACGCAGGGAAAGGATCTCTCCTCTCGAGATAGGAGGCGGACACGGGGATCCTCAGGATGTGGGCGGGACCATCGTGCTTCCTCTCGAGTGGAGACGGGTATGTCGGGGAAGTTCTTGAGTTGCAGCAAGGGTGTGAAGGACACATTGGAAGTTCCAGATATTAGATGTGATTAGCCTCAAGACGCCTCAGCGGAAATGGGCTTCATCTCGCAGGGAGGGGAGAACCTCCTGGATTTTCTCGAGTAGCGGCAGGTGCTCTCGACTTACGACGGGGACCTCAGGGACCCGCTTTGGTGGCCTCAGGAAAGGCTAGTCCAATTACGAGTTGTTCGGGGGCCTCTCCGGATTCCCCTCCCGACGATGCCGGGTCCTAAGACCGTGTGTGGAGTTGTAGCCGGAATCTGAGCATTCCTCTCCAGTACTGACATGGATTTTGGGGTAGTTTTGGAGTCTCCCCAGGGGAGTCAGTCCTCGTCTCGAGTGGGGGCATGCAGGTGCGCTTTCCTCCCTAGCTGTAGCAGCAGTGTCACTCTTCCCTTAGGGTGGATCAAGGGATCACGGGCTTTCCCTCTAGGCTTTCCCACGAGGCTTTCCTACAGGGCTGTCCCAAGGTGCCACCGTGGTGTGAGTTGATCCTCGCCTTGAAAGTCGAGGCAGTGCAGGGAAAACAGGTTTCCCTGGAATGGACTGAGACATCTGGGCGACTCTGGAAATGGTGGCACGACCCTGGAATTCTTCTCACCTTTCCTGTGGAGAGCGCCTCCTCTTGAGATGCGATGGGAACGCCGGGAATTCTTTCCCGACCACGCAGGGAAAGGATCCCTCCTCTCGAGCTAGAAGGCGGAAACGGGGCTCCTCTGGATGTGGGCGGGACTCTCGTGCTTCCTCTCGAGTGGAGACGGGTATGTCGGGGAACTTCTTGAGTTGCAGCAGGGTGTGAGAGACCCTTTGGATGTTCCAAATGTTAGATGTGATTAGCCTCGAAACGCCTCAGCGGAAATCGGCCTCATCTCGCCTGGAGGGGAGAACCTCCTGGATTTTCTCGAGTGCGGCAGGTGATCTTGACTTACGACGGGGACCTCAGGGACCCGCTCTGGTGGCCTCAGGAAAGGCCCAGTCCCCATGCGAGTTGCTCGGGGCCTCTCGGGATTCCTCTTTCGTGGATGCCGCTGCCTAAGACCTTGAGTGGAGTCGGTGCCGGAACCTGAGGATTCCTCTCCAGTGCTGAAATGGATCTTGGGGTACTTCTGGAGTCTCCCCAGGGGAGTCAGTCCTCGTCTCGAGTGGGGGCATGCACGTGCGCTTTCCTCCCGAGTTGTAGCAGCAGTGTCTCGCTTCCCTTCGCGTGGATCAAGGGATCTGTGGCTTTCCCTCGAGGCTTTCCCACGAGGCTTTCCCACAGGGCTGTCCCTCGTGCCACCGTGTTGTGAGTCGATCCTCGGCTTGAAAGTCGAGGCAGTGCAGGGAAAACAGGTTTCCCTGGAATGGACTGAGACATCTGGCGGACTCTGGGAATGTGGCACGACCCTGGAGTTCCTCTCGCCTTTCCTGTGGAGAGCGCCTCCTCTTGAGATGAGACGGGAACACTGGGAATTCTTTCCCGACCACGCAGGGAAAGGATCCCTCCTCTCGAGCTAGGAGGCGGAATCTGGGCTCCTCTGGATGTGGACGGGACTTTCGTGCTTCCTCTCGAGTGGAGACGGGTATGTCGGGGAACTTCTTGAGTTGCAGCCAGGGTGTGAGAGACCCTTTGGATGTTCCAAATGTTAGATGTGATTAGCCTCGAAACGCCTCAGCGGAAATCGGGCCTCATCTCGCCTGGAGGGGAGAACCTCCTGGATTTTCTCGAGTGCGGCAGGTGATCTTGACTTACGACGGGGACCTCAGGGACCCGCTCTGGTGGCCTCAGGAAAGGCCAGTCCCCATGCGAGTTGCTCGGGGGCCTCTCGGGATTCCCTCTTTCGTGGATGCCGCTGCCTAAGACCTTGAGTGGAGTCCGGTGCCGGAACCTGAGGATTCCTCTCCAGTGCTGAAATGGATCTTGGGTACTTCTGGAGTCTCCCCAGGGGAGTCAGTCCTCGTCTCGAGTGGGGGCATGCACGTGCGCTTTCCTCCCGAGTTGTAGCAGCAGTGTCTCGCTTCCCTTCGCGTGGATCAAGGGATCTGTGGCTTTCCCTCGAGGCTTTCCCACGAGGCTTTCCCACAGGGCTGTCCCTCGTGCCACCGTGTTGTGAGTCGATCCTCGGCTTGAAAGTCGAGGCAGTGCAGGGAAAACAGGTTTCCCTGGAATGGACTGAGACATCTGGCGGACTCTGGGAATGTGGCACGACCCTGGAGTTCCTCTCGCCTTTCCTGTGGAGAGCGCCTCCTCTTGAGATGAGACGGGAACACTGGGAATTCTTTCCCGACCACGCAGGGAAAGGATCCCTCCTCTCGAGCTAGGAGGCGGAATCTGGGCTCCTCTGGATGTGGACGGGACTTTCGTGCTTCCTCTCGAGTGGAGACGGGTATGTTGGGGAACTTCTTGAGTTGCAGCAAGGGCGAGAAGGACCCTTTGGAAGTTCCAGATGTTAGATTTGATTAGCCTCATGACGCCTCAGCGGAAATGGGCCTCATCTTGCCTGGAGGGGAGAACGTCCTGGATTTTCTCGAGTTGCGGCAAGTGCTCTCGACTCACGACGGGGACCTCAGGTACCCGCTCTGGTGGCATCAGGAAAGGCCAGGCCCCATGCGAGTTGTTTGGCAGCCTCTGGGGATTCCTCTCCCGTCGATGCTGGGGCCTAAGACCTTGTGTGGAGTGGTGCGGAACTTAGGATTCCTCTCCAGTGCTGACATGAATCTTGGGGTACTTCTGGAGTCTCCCAGGGGAGCCAGTCCTTGTCTCGAGTGGGGGCATGCACGTACGCTTTCCGCTCGAGCTGTAGCAGCAGTGTCAGCTGGCTAAGACCTTGTGTGGCGTCGGTGCCGGAACCTGAGAATTCCTCTCCAGTGCTGGACATGGAACTTGGGGTACTTCTGAGTCTCCCCAGGGGAGTCAGTCCTCGTCTCGAGTGGGGGCCTGCAAGTGCGCTTTCCTCTCGAGCTGTAGCAGCACTGGTCCGCGCTTCCCTTCGCGTGGATCAAGTGATCGGTGGCTTTTTCTCGAGGCTTTCCCAGGAGGCTTTCCCACGAGGCTTTCCCACAGGGCTGTCCCACGTGCCACCGTGGTGTGAGTCAATCCTCGGCTTGAGAGTCGAGGCAGTGCAGGGAAAGCAGGTTTCCCTGGAATTGACTGAGACATCTGGGGGACTCTGGGAATGCTGGCACGACCCTGGAGTTCCTCTCGCCTTTCCTGTGGGAGAGCGCCTCCACTTGTGATGCGACGGGAACGCGGGGAATTGTTTCCCGACCACGCAGGGAAAGGATCTCTCCTCTCGAGATAGGAGGCGGACACGGGGATCCTCAGGATGTGGGCGGGACCATCGTGCTTCCTCTCGAGTGGAGACGGGTATGTCGGGGAATTCTTGAGTTGCCAGGCAAGGGTGTGAAGGACACATTGGAGGTTCCAGATATTAGATGTGATTAGCCTCAAGACGCCTCAGGGGAAATGGGCTTCATCTCGCAGGAGGGGAGAACCTCCTGGATTTTCTCGAGTAGCGGCAGGTGCTCTCGACTTACGACGGGGACCTCAGGGACCCGCTCTGGTGGCCTCAAGAAAGGCCAGACCCCCATGCGAGTTGTTCGGGGGCCTCTCGGGATTCCTCTCCCGTTGATGCTGGTGCCTAAGACCTTGTGTCGAGTGGGTTCCGGAACCTGAGCATTCCTCTCCAGTGCTGACATGGATCTTGGGGAACTTCTGGAGTCTCCCCATGTGAGCCAGTCCTCTCTCTAGTGGGGACATGAACATGCGCTTTCCTCCCGAGCTGTAACAGCAGTGTCACGCTTCCCTTCGCGTGGATCAAGGGGGTCAGGGGCTTTCCCTCGTGGCTTTCCCACGAGGCTTTCCCACGAGGCTTTCCCACAGGGCTGTCCAACCTGCCACCAAGGAGTGAGTCGATCCTCGGCCTGAAATTCGAGGCAGTGCAGGGAAAACAGGTTTCCCTGGAATGGACTGAGACATCTGGGGGACTCTGGGAATGGTGGCACGACCCTGGAGTTCCTCTCGCCTTTCCTGTGGAGAGCGCCTCCTCTTGAGATGCGACGGGAACACCGGGAATTCTTTCCCGACCACGCAGGGAAAGGATCCCTCCTCTCGAGCTAGGAGGCGGAATCTGGGCTCCTCTGGATGTGGACGGGACTTTCGTGCTTCCTCTCGAGTGGAGACGGGTATGTTGGGGAACTTCTTGAGTTGCAACAAGGGAGAGAAGGACCCTTTGGAAGTTCCAGATGTTAGATTTGATTAGCCTCATGACGCCTCAGCGGAAATGGGCCTCATCTTGCCTGGAGGGGAGAACGTCCTGGATTTTCTCGAGTTGCGGCAAGTGCTCTCGACTCACGACGGGGACCTCAGGTACCCGATCTGGTGGCATCAGGAAAGGCCAGGCCCCATGCGAGTTGCTCGGCAGCCTCTGGGGATTCCTCTCCCGTCGATGCTGGGGCCTAAGACCTTGTGTGGAGTTGGTGCCGGAACCTTAGGATTCCTCTCCAGTGCTGACATGAATCTTGGGGTACTTCTGGAGTCTCCCCAGGGAGCCAGTCCTTGTCTCGAGTGGGGGCATGCTCGTGCGCTTTCCTCTCCAGCTGTAGCAGCAGTGTCACGCTGGCTTTAAGACCTTGTGTGGCGTCGGTGCCGGAACCTGAGAATTCCTCTCCAGTGCTGACATGGAACTTGGGGTACTTCTGAGTCTCCCAGGGGAGTCAGTCCTCGTCTCGAGTGGGGGCTTGCACGTGCGCTTTCCTCTCGAGCTGTAGCAGCACTGTCGCGCTTCCTTCGCGTGGATCAAGTGATCGGTGGCTTTTTCTCGAGGCTTTCCCAGGAGGCTTTCCCACGAGGCTTTCCCACAGGGCTGTCCACGTGCCACCGTGGTGTGAGTCAATCCTCGGCTTGAGAGTCCGAGGCAGTGGCAGGGGAAAGCAGGTTTCCCTGGAATTGACTGAGACATCTGGGGGACTCTGGAATGCTGGCACGACCTGGAGTTCCTCTCGCCTTTCCTGTGGAGAGCGCCTCCACTTGTGATGCGACGGGAACGCGGGGAATTGTTTCCCGACCACGCAGGGAAAGGATCTCTCCTCTCGAGATAGGAGGCGGGACACGGGGATCCTCAGGATGTGGGCGGGACCATCGTGCTTCCTCTCGAGTGGAGACGGGTATGTCGGGGAAGTTCTTGAGTTGCAGCAAGGGTGTGAAGGACCCATTGGAAGTTCCAGATATTAGATGTGATTAGCCTCAAGACGCCTCAGCGGAAATGGGCTTCATCTCGCAGGGAGGGGAGAACCTCCTGGATTTTCTCGAGTAGCGGCAGGTGCTCTCGACTTACGACGGGGACCTCAGGGACCCGCTCTGGTGGCCTCAAGAAAGGCCAGTCCCTATGCGAGTTGCTCGGGGCCTCTCGGGATTCCACTCCCGTCGATGCCGGGCCTAAGACCTTATGTGGAGTCGGTTCCGGAACCTGAGCATTCCTCTCCAGTGCTCACATGGATCTTTGGGGAACTTCTGGAGTCTCCCCATGTGAGTCAGTCCTCCTCTCTAGTGGGGGCATGAAATTACGCTTTCCTTCCGAGCTGTAACAGCAGTGTCACGCTTCCCTTCGCGTGGATCAAGGGGTCAGGGGCTTTCCCCCGAGGCTTTCCCACGAGGCTTTCCCACGAGGCTTTCCCACAGGGCTGTCCAACCTGCCACTGAGGAGTGAGTCGATCCTCGGCCTCAAATTCGAGGCAGTGCAGGGAAAACAGGTTTCCCTGGAATGGACTGAGACATCTGGGGGACTCTGGGAATGGTGGCACGACCCTGGAGTTCCTCTCGGCCTTTCCTGTGGAGAGTGCCTCCTCTTGAGATGCGACGGAACGCCGGGAATTCTTTCCCGACCACGCAGGGAAAGGATCCCTCCTCTCGATCTAGGAGGCTGAAACAGGGCTACTCTGTATGTGGGCGGGACTCTCGTGCTTCCTCTCGAGTGGAGACGGGTATGTTGGGGATCTTCTTGAGATGCAGCAAGGGTGTGAAGGACCCTTTGGAAGCTCCAGAGGTTAGGTGTGATTAGCCTCGAGTCGCCTCAGGGGAAATGGGCCTAAACTCGCCTGGAGGGAGAACCTCCTGGATTTTCTCGAGTTGCGGCAGGTGCTCTCGACTTACGACGGGGACCTCAGGGACCCGCTCTGGTGGCCTCAGGAGAGGCCAGTCCCCAGGCGAGTTGCTCGGGGCCTCTCGGGATTACTCTCCCGTCGATGCCGGGGACTAAGACCTGGTGTGGAGTGGGTGCCGGAACCTGAGGATTCCTCTCCAGTGCTGACATGGATCTTTGGGTACTTCTGGAGTCTCCCCAGGGGAGTCAGTCCTCGTCTCGAGTGGGGACATGCACGTGTGCTTTCATCCCGAGTTGTAGCAGCGGTATCACTTTTCCCTTCTCGTGGATAAAGGGATCTGTGGCTTTCCCTCGAGGCTTTCCCTCGAGGCTTTCCCATGGGCTGTCCACGTGCCCACCGTGGAGTGAGTCGATCGTCGGCTTTAAAGTCGAGGCAGTGCAGTGAAAACAGGTTTCCCTGGAATGGACTGAGACATCTGGGGGACTCTGGGAATGGTGGCACGACCCTGGAGTTACTCTCGCCTTTCCTGTGGAGAGCCCCTCCTCTTGAGAAGCGACAGAAACACCGGGAATTCTTTCCCAACCACGCAGGGAAAGGATCCCTCCTCTCGAGCTAGGAGCGGAAACGGGGCTCCTCTGGA